>NC_081552.1:33555189-33637689 GCF_963082655.1 Stomoxys calcitrans
TGCAATTGGGCCCATGAACATTCCATTAAGCAACATATCAATGAGTGCTGTCCGATTCAAGTTTAAGAGGCCTTCTTTTTTATAGTCGACTCCGAACAGGAATTCAATCTCAAAAGTAACGTTTAACTTAAAATTGAAATTTCAAGCTACAATAAAATATTATGCTCCATTCGAAAGGGTATAAAATTCTCTATCATATTTCGAAAAAATATGGTCTTAGACCATCTAACCTGATTGTAGTAGATTAACGAACATGCACTTTTTATTTTTATACTCACCACCGAAGGATGGGGGTATACTAATCTAGTCATTCCATTTGAAACACCTCGAATTATTCGTCTAAGACCCCATAAAGTATATATTGGGTTGCCCAAAAAGTAATTGCGGATTTTTTAAAAGAAAGTAAATGCATTTTTAATAAAACTTAGAATGAACTTTAATCAAATATACTTTTTTTACATTTTTTTTCTAAAGCAAGCTAAAAGTAACAGTTGATAACTGACAGAAGAATGAATCCAATTACAGAGTCACAAGCTGAGAAAAAAATTGTCAACGCCGACTATATGAAAAATCCGCAATTACTTTTTGGGCAACCCAATATATTCTTGAATCGATCTAGCCATGTCCGTCCGTCTGTCAAAATCACGATAGCGGTCGAACTTGAAATTTTGCACAGATGCTTAATATCGATGTAGGTTGTTGGGGATTGCAAATGGGCCATATTGGTTCAGATTTAGATATAGCTGCCATGTAAACCTATCTCCAGATTTAACTTCTTTAGCCCCTGTAAGCCGCAATTTTTGTCCGATTTGGCTAAAATTTTGCATATAGTCTTCTTTTATGACCTTTATGACAACTGTGCTTAGTACAGTGCAAATCGGTATATAACCTGATATATTGGGTTGCCCAAAAAGTAATTGCGGATTTTTCATATAATCGGCGTTGACAAATTTTCTCACAGCTTGTGACTCTGTAATTGCATTCTTTCTTCTGTCAGTTATCAGCTGTTACTTTTAGCTTGCTTTAGAAAAAAAGTGTAAAAAAAGTATATTTGATTAAAGTTCATTCCAAGTTTTATTAAAAATGCATTTACTTTCTTTTAAAAAATCCGCAATTACTTTTTGGGCAACCCAATAGTTCCCATATAAACCGATAGCCCGATTTGACTTCTTGAGCCCCTGGAGACACAATTTTGTACGATTTTGCTGAAATTTTGCATACGGAGTTCCGTTACGACTTCCAACAAGTGTGCCAAGTACAGTCCAAGTCGGTCAATAACCAAATATAGCTCCCATAAAAACCGATCTTCCGATTTGACTTTTAACCCTTACAAGCCCCAATTTTTGTGCGATTTGGCTGAAATTTGCATATGGTGTTCCGTTATGGCTTTCAACAACAGCGCCAAGTACAGTCCAAGTCGGTCTAAAACCCAATATTGCTCCCATATAAACCGATCTCCCGATTTGAATTCTTGAGCCCTTACAAGCACAAATTTTTGTCCGATTTGGCAGAATATTTGTCTGAAATTTTGTTCGTGGTATTTTTTTTATGACTTCCAACAACTGTGACAAATCGGTCTATAACCTGACATAGCTCCCATATAAACTGATCTGCCGATTTGACTTCTTGAGTCCTTAAAAGCCGCAATTTTTGTCCGATTTGGCTCGATTTTGCAAGCGGCGTTCTATTATGACTTCCAACAACTGTGCCAAGTACGGCCAAAATCAGTCTATAACCTGATATAGCTCCCAAGTAAACCAGCTAAAACTTTTGCTGGTTTCATAGAAGTTTGGTTTGTAGAATAAAATTATGCCCTACAACTTAATTTATTTTGTATAAATTATTAGAATAATCCTAGGGGGTGGGTTCCCAAGATTCGGCCCGGCCGAACTTAGAACGCTTTTACTTGATTTTATACTCACCACCAAAGGATGGGGTGGTATATTAATTTTGCCATTGCGTTTGCAACAAATCGAAATATCCATTTCCGACCCTATAAAGTATATATATACTTGATCGTCGTAAAGATCGAAGACGATCTAGCTATGTCCGACTGTCTGTATGTTGAGATCACGCTACAGACTTAAAAATGAAATTTTGGGCAGATTTTTTTTGTCCATGGACGATATATCGGACTATATCTTGATATAGCGCCCCCATATAGACCGATCTTCCGCTTTAAGTTTTTAGGCCCATTAAAGCACATTTATTATCCAATTTCGGCAAAATTTGGCACATTTTTTGCATTAGGCTTCCCGATATTCTTACTTAGTATGGTTTAGAGACTGATCTCCTGGATTAGGGTCTTGAGTTAAACGTGTTGGAGTGACAATGACTATGTTAAAAAAAATCGCAATGTTAAGGCAGTCAAAATAATAGCAGTGAAGTATAAAATCAGGAAAATATCATTAAATTTCAACATTTTCAATGTAATTTGAATTAAAATAGTTAGAGATTAACTCGTGTGTTATTTTTCGTTAATAATATTCCAAAATTTGTTCCAAAAGTGGGCTGTGGAAAACTTTGTAGTGGGGTCACTCGCCGTTGGATAAAAAAGATATCGAAAGAATAAACTTATAATTTAAAATTTTGCCGAATTTTTCTGCAAAAATCATAAAAACGCATTATTACAAACAAGTAAGAGCGTGCTAAGTTCGGCCGGGCCGAATCTTATATACCCTCCACCATTGATCGCATTTGTCGAGTTCTATGCGCGGTATCTCTTTTTAGACAAACATAGAATATTGAATTATAACTGTTATGCTATTGGAGCTATATCAAGTTAAAGTCCGATTCGGACCATAAATAAATGCTGATTGACATTGTAGAAGTCATTGTGTAATATTTCAGTTCATTCGGATAAGAATTGCGCCTTGTAGGGGCTCAAGAAGCAAAATCGGGAGATAGGTTTATATGGGAGCTGTATCAAGCTATTGATCGATTCCGACCATACTAGACACGTATGTTGAAGGTCATGAGAGAAGCCCTTGTACAAAATTTCAGCCAAATCGGATGAGAATTGCGCCCTCTAGAGGTTCAAGAAGTCAAGATCCCCGATCGGTTTATATGGCGGCTATATCAGGTTCTATATCGATTTACGCCATACTTAGCACAGTTATTGGAAGTCAAAACAAAACACCTCGTGCAAAATTTCAGCCAAATCGGATGAGAATTGCGCGCTCAATTGGCTCAAGAAGCCAAAATCCAAGATCGGTTTATATGACAGCTATACCAGATTATGAACCGATTTGAATCATTCTTAGCACAGTTGTTGAAAGTAATAGCAAAACACTACGTGTAAAATTTCAGCCAAATCGGATGATTTCAATTGGCTCAAGAAGCCAAAATCCAAGATCGGTTTATATGGCAGCTATATCAAAATATGGACCGATTTAAACCATACTTAGCGTAGTTGTTGGAAGTGATACCAAAACACTAAGTGCAAAATTTCAATAAAATCGAATAAGAATTGCGCCCTGTAGGGGCTCAAGAAGTCAAGATCTAAGATCGGTTTATATGAGAGCTATACCAGATTATGAACCGATTTGAACCATACTTGGCACAGTTGTTGGATGTCATAGCAAAAAACTTCGTGCAAAATTTCATTCCAATCGGATAAGAATTGCGCACTCTAGAGGCTCAAGAAGTCAAGACCCAAGATCGGTTTATATGGCAGCTATTTCAGGTTATGGACCGATTTGAACCATACTTGGCACAATTGTTGGATATCATAACAAAAAACGTCGTGCAAAATTTCATTCCAATCGGATGAGAATTGCGCCTTCTAGAGGTTCCAGAAGTCAAGACCCAAGATCGGTTTATATGGCAGCTATATCAAAACATGGACCGATATGGCCCATTTACAATACATACCGACCTAAACTAATAGGAGGTATTTGTGCAAAATTTCAAGCGGCTAGCTCCACTCCTTCGGAAGTTAGGGTGCTTTCGCCAGACAGACGGACGGACATGGCTAGATCGACATAAAATGTCGCGACGATCAAGAATATATATACTTTATGGGGTCTCAGAAGCATATTTCGAATAGTTACATACAGAATGACGAAATTAGTACACCCCCCATCCTATAGTGGAGGGTATAAAAACTATGGTGAAAACCAGAGATGAAAAATCATACCATACCATACCACTTAGCGGTAGTAGAAAAATGTAAATGTAAGCACCCGCAATCACTAGTAGACTATGAATGTTGTTGTTGTACACTAAGGGGACAGTAGAGCTGGCAAAATATCAATGGCACTATTGATATTTAATTTTTTGACTGAATATCGGTTGATATTTTTCCGATGGATACTATCGCAAAAGTTAAATATTTTGCACAACTAAACAAAAATAAGCAATCCGACACCAAATGTATCCTTTATGATACATTGCGCCTATAGAGGGCGCAATTTGCATCCGATTAGGCTAACATTTTGTACAATGACTTCTCTCATGACTTCCAGCTGACTTTATTAACCTTGGTTTTATTTGGTCTGTGCATTGATATTGCTTCTATATAAATTGAAATATAGGTGATGGAAAATTAACGATAGTAGCAATACTACTACTACACACCCCTCTGAACATGGCGAGGAAAGTACGATCTGACACTGCACGGAAGCTGGACATTGAAAAGCTGCAAACACAACAAATGGCAGCGGCATACTCCACTCGACTGACCCAACTGCTTGATGAAAGCACTCCTTGTTACGATGATATAATGGCGCAGTGGCAAACTATTGCCCACTTCATGGAAAATGCCGCAAAATCCGTACCGGAAGCCTCCTCCAAGAAACCCATGGTACGACCAAGAGTGTCGAGTTGCTATATGCGGGATATAGAGCAACCCTGCAATCAGTAGCAACGCGCCAGATGAAGGAGTGATATCGGGAGAAAAGGAGAGAGGAGAAACGTCTATTCCGCAGAAAGAAAAAGAAAATGGAAAGACGTGAGTGTGAGCGAATTGAGATGTACAGGAGTCAGAATGAAGTCCGAAAATTCTATCGAAGGATTAAACATCAAACCGATGGGTTTGGTGCAGGTACATCCTCCTGCAGAGACAAAGAAGGAAACCTGGTAACTGACACAGATAACATGCTGAGGATATGCAAAGAATATTGTCCGACGTTGGTGGCGAAGAGGATACCGCAGAACCAATCCCTGATGATGGTATAGAATGTTTACCTCCTAGTCAGAATGAGGTCCAAGTAGCAGTGACCTGACTAAAGAACAACAAGGCAACAGGAGCCGACGGCTTACCCGCTGAACTATTTAAGACCAGAGGCGACACGCTGATAAGGTGTATGCATCAGCTTATCTGCGCAATCTGACCAGAATAACGCATACCCGATGATTGGAACTTCAGCATATTATGTACCGTACACAAGAAAGGAGACAAGACGGAATGTGCCAACTACAGAGGAATAAGTCTCTCTCGAGCATACTGTGTGCAAGATTAAAAACCAAAGTCAATGAGATAATTGGGCCCTATCAATGCGGCTTTAGACCTGGTAAATCCACCCAGTAAATCACACTGCGCCAAATCCTGGAAAAGACCCGAGAAGGACAAATTAACACCTACCATATCTTTGTTGACTACAAAGCCGCCTTCGATACACCTTTACGTTCAGAGGTATTTCAAGCCATGTCTGAGTTTGGTATACCTGTAAAATTAATACGACTCTGCAGGATGACACTTGCAGATAGGCGTTCCTCACTAAGAATAGGAAAGAATCTCTCCGAACCATTTAATACCAAACGAGGTTTCAGACAAGGAGACAGCCTATCGTGTGATCTCTTTAATATACTGTTGGAGAAGATTACACGAGATGCGGATGTGAATAGATATGGTACAGTAATGACAAGAGAAGACATGCTTCTCGCCTATGCCGACGACAACGATATCATAGGTCGGTCACCGGAAGTAGTAACTGCAGCCTTTGAAAGAATCGAAAGAGAGTCAGTGAAAATGGGTCTGGCAGTAAATGGAGATAAGACGAAATGGATGGATCGAAATAGATCAACTCCCAAAAAGCCTTGCACAACCGAGCAGATAAAGAAAATGGAGAAAGTTGGGAACCACAACTTTGAGACAGTCAGTAACTTTATCTACCTCGGCACCGCCGTAACCGAAACGAATGACACCAGTTTCGAGATTAAGCGAAGAATAATCCTGGCAAACAGATGCTACTTTGGATTAAGTAAGCAGTTTAGAAATAAGGGCATCTCTCGACAGACGAAGACTACACTTGACAAGACACTGATACTACCCGTGCTGTTATATGGTTCTGAAGCATGGGTACTTGTGAAAGCAGATGAGGCAGTGCTTGGAGAAAGATTCTTCGTAAAATATATATGGACCAGTTTGCGTTAATGGAGAATATAGACGGCGTATGAACCACGAACCGTATGAGCTGTATGACGACGATAGCACGCATCAAAATACAACGGCTGCCTTGGCTAGGTCATGTTGTCAGAATGGATGAAGAAGCTCCAGCAAAGATGTCTTTTGAAAGCAAACACGGTGGTACACGCAAACCGAGAAGATCAATAGCCCGATGGAAAGATCAAGTGGTGGGAGACACCTCGAAACTTGGTGTCAGAGATTTTAGAATGAGCGCAGAAGATCGAGGCGCTTGGAACGCTATTCTACGTTCGGCTAGTGGAATAAATATTCTATCATATCCAATTAAAGTAAGTATCAATACTACGATATTTATTATAAAAACTATCGAATGTTGCGATTATCGATAGTTTGCAAGCTCTAGGGGGCAGCCCTTGCCGATGAAGGACTCCATCCAGGAAAATTAATACTTTTGAGAAAAATACATTTTACAGACACATAACAGTTTGTAAAATCTCACATTAATAGGCCAATAGAATAATTGAGAAAGATGCTGTGATTAGATGAATCAAAAATTGTGTTGAACTCCAAAAAAAAAATTGTGGGGTGGTTCTGAGTCCTGAAAATATGTGAATCGTTCGTGCAAATTAATAATATTGTCCTCGATATACAACTAAAACGGAAAATCATGGTGGATCCAATTTAATGGTTTGGGGATGTCTCTCTTAAAAAACATTATGGATGCATCCCAATATATTGAAATACTCCAAAATATTGGGTTGCCCAAAAAGTAATTGCGGATTTTTTAAAAGAAAGAAAATGCATTTTTAATAAAACTTAGAATGAACTTTAATCAAATATACTTTTTTTTACACTTTTTTCTAAAGCAAGCTAAAATTAACAGCTGATATCTGACAGAAGAAAGAATGCAATAACAGAGTCACAAGCTGTGAAAAAATTTGTCAACGCCGACTATATGAAAAATCCGCAATTAGTTTTTGGGCAACCCAATATTATGCTCTCATATGCGGAAATTGAAATAACTTTATCATGTAAATTTCAAGAAGATAATCCCCCTTATTCCGGTTGGCAATGGCCTAGATTAGTATAGTATTATGGTTGTCGAAGACGAAAATTCGTTTACATTTTTGGTATCACATAAGTCGAATTCGACTGTCAAATTTGACCAAAACGAACAATATATAAGTTAAAAGCTTTCTAAACTACATCGCGCCTGTTTGTCAAAAGGGTATGGAACTCACTTTTATCCACCATAGGATGGGGGCATACTAATTTCATCATTGTTTGTAACTCCTCGAAATATTCGTCTAAGACCTCATAAAATATACATAATATTCTTGATCATCATGACATTTTAAGTCGATCTAGCCATGTCCGTCCGTCTGCCTGTCGAAACACGGAAACTTTCGAAGGTGAAAAGCTAGCCGCTTGAAAGTTTGCATAAATATTTCTTATTAGTGTAGGTTGGTTGGGATTGTAAATGGGCCATATCGGTCCATGTTTTGATATAGCTGCCATATAAACCGCTCTTGGATCTTGACTTCTTGGGCCACCGATTTGGCTGAAATTGGCAATATCTATCCGATTTGACTGAAATTTTGCACGACGTGTATTGTTATGACTTCCAACAACTGCGCTAAGTATGGTTTAAATCTGTCCATAACCTGATATAACTGCCATATAAACCCAACTTGATTCTTGACTTCTTGAGCCACTATAGGTCGCAATTCTTATCCGATTTAGAAATTTTGAAATTTTGTCTGACGTGTTTTGTTATGACTTCTAACAAGTGTGCCAAATATAGTTCAAATCGGTCAAGAACCTGATATAGCTGCCATATAAACTGATCTGGGATATTGACTTCTTGAGCCTCAAGAGGGCGCAATTACAATACTATCCGATTTGACTGAAATTTTTTACATAGGCTTCTTCCATGAACTTCAACATACGTGATACAGCTCCCATATAAACCGATTTCTCTATTTTACTTCTTGAGCCCCAAAAGGCGAAATTCTTTCTCGAATTGGCTGAAATGTTACACAATGACTTTTACTATGGTCTCCAACATTCAGTGCAATTACGGTCCGAATCGCACCATAACTTGATATAGCTCCAATATCATAGCAATTCTTTTCTTTTATCCTTTGTTTAACTAAAAAAGAGATATCGTGAAAAGAACTCGACAAATGCAATCTATGGTGGAGGGAATATAAGATTCGGCACAGCCGAACTTAATTTTTTTTTAATTTTTTATCACTTAAAATATTTCTCTATTATGCGCTGCTATTTTTTTGACCGCAGCTGTATACCGATCTCCCGGTTTAAAGTCTTGGGCCAACAAAAGGAAAATTTTTCGACGATTCTTTGCACAGTAGGCTGTGTAAGACCCTTCAACATCCGTGTTCAATATGGCCCGCATCGGCTTAAATTTCGACATAGCTGCCATATAGACAAATCTCCCGATCTAAGTTCTTGAGTCCACAAAAAAGGGCGTTTATTATCCGATTTCGCTGAAATTTGGCACAGTGTCCTATGTTAGGCTTTTTGACATCCGTGCGATGTATTGTTTACATTGGTCTATATTTAAATATAGCTGTCATATAGACTGATCTCAAGATTTATGGCCTTGGGCCCATAAAAGGTTGTTGTTTATAGGTGTTTTAGCATTAAAAAGAAATATCTCAAAACATACATATATATATAACGGATATATATCCGATCTGAGCAGATTTTTTGATATTCACCAAAAATCTTCTTTTCGACTTCCTTCCTTCCTATGCTATATTTCAATGTAATCGAATCATAAATTAAAGAGCTATTGTAATATTGCCATACCATTTTTCGCTGTGCGAATATAGACAACAGTGGGTCACAAGCGTTGTCGTCATCGCCTTCTGCGTCCTCGTCGTCGGACTCCGACCTCTCCCGTGCGGCAATATACGCAACAGCAGCACCCCCAATATTGCCAGGCCATTGCTGGAAAGTGTATCTTTCTTGCAATTGAATGGCAATGGTCTGAAGGTAATGGTCGACGAAATAGTAAATTTAATGAGTTGGAAGAATAAATTGGTTGCAGCGATCCAGGAGACAAAGCTGACCAACCCCTGAAATCCTGCAAAGTTGTCACGGATGCAATGTGCTACGTAAGGATCGCTTAGGGAATGGAGGTGGGGGATTGGCCTTCGTGCAGTAAAGACCCAACTCGCCTGCGCCTGGCGCTAGTGACCCCAACATGGAGTGTATGGGGATAGGTCCTGTATGGAGTCCGGTACTGCCGGCATAGAGCTATACAACGTGTACATACCGCCAGCAGGAAGTTGTAATTAAGTTAATGGACAAGCTTACTATCCCGACATAAGTGGGCTACTGTCTTTAATTGGCATCACGTTTCATGGCATTCTCCCCTAGCCAGAGCAAATTGAAGGCTCAATGTTTTACACGGCGAATGAGGATGCCCCACTGTGATTACGAGAAAATGCAACAGTTCGCCAGACATATCCATTGCATATCCTCATGTCTCCTGAATAACGTATTCTGGCAAGCCGACATTTCTTTGGGATCAGACAGCCTTCCCATAATTCTCACCAACGACCGACCACCCGACTTGGTAACCTCTGAGCGCCGGACGTTTATCAAGCAGAAGAAGGCCAGTCGGGTCGGCTTCAGAAAGTACACCATTGTACACGGCGCTTCAGTGAACTGACACTCCCCTCGAATGAGCTAGTTTCCGAGAGGAAATTCCAAGACATCATTAACGCAGCAGCCTCTCGCTTTATACCAACCGGTCGAATTCCCAAAGTGCGGCCCAATTTCCCGGCACAGGCAGTGGTACTCGCAGATGAGCGTGATGGGATTTATTGCACGGACACCACGGACCCCAGAAACAACAAGCTGAATCTAGAAATTCAAGGTAGTCAACGAATATAAGCGGAGTTTACGACTGGAACACTGGGAGCATTGTAACTTAAGAACAGGTTTAGGCAAGCTGTGGTCTACTGTTAAGTCACTCTCGAACGCTGGTAGACGCGATGGCGGGACCTTAGTCACTTTTGGCGACGTAACTGTGACTGAGCCGAAGAGATGCGCCAATAAATAACCGTTAAACAACCAACCGTCAATTTATTGTGCATCCCGAGAGTGACAGGACTAGGAGGAGAGCCATTCGTCGTACCTGTAGTCTCCGAGCCAAAAGGCAGCCATCACAATTTAGCGTGGACGAAGTTACGAATGTCATCCCTGGCGCCAAGTCATCCAAGGCGTTGGGCGCCGACGGTATCTCTACACTGATGCTGAGTACCTTACGATCTATCTGTAGTTCGAGTACCTTACGACTGTCCTCAATCTGTCTTTGAACACTCTTATAGTACCCGATATCTGGGAGAAGAGCAGAGTGATCCCGCTACTGAAGCCTAGCATGGACCCGGTTAAGGGTAAGTCGTGCAGACCGATCTCTCTTCTCCCACCAGTAGCCAAGACGCTTGAGGGACTACTCCTCCCGAGCCTCGTTGGAGAATTTTCATCCGCCGAACATTAGATTGCTTTGCATGCCATCAGCGAACACATTTGCTGTGGCTTAAAGCAGCCCAGACCATGTGAAAGGACGGTCCTCGTGGCACTGGAACTATCGAAGGCAATCGTCATGGTCAGCCATGCCATACTATTTGAGGACATCGCCAATACGTCTCTCCAGCCAGGCCTGAAACGCAGGGTCGCGAATTATCTGTGTGCTCGCCAGTCATTTGTGGAATTTGGGGATAAAAAGTCGAAGTACCGTAGAGTAAAACAGGGAGTTTCCTCAGGCGGGGTGATATCTCCGGCACTGTTTAACCTCTACCTATCCTCCATTCCACCCCAGACGGCATAGAGATCATATCATACAATCGTTCGCGTATGATATGATCTCTTAATGACATATGGTCCATTAATGACATCTGCGATAGGTTGAACGTCCACCTCTACGCATGTGCCTCGTATTTCACTGCATGAAATCGGGAGATATCTGCCACCAAATCTTCAAACACATTGTTCACTACAAATGCGCGTGATGTGAATAATGAGCATGGGATAGATGTGAGCACCACACAGGCTGGAACATTGAGTTCCGATCTGTATGGTGTTTATTGCTGTCACGAGAAGCTTAGCTACGAGCTACCGGGCGAGTCCACAGGTAGCATAAGGAGGAATGCACCATCCGGAGCAGCTGTAACTGCAGTCGCGGACAATCAGCGCCGGGTTGTCTGCTCAGTTCGCATGTGGACCACCTCCAACAGGAGACAACGATCCTACTCGTGCAAACACACATATATACATGCTGTCTAAGCAATAGTTTCTGGGCTGTTATAGCAGAGGCCTTCCAAATCATCATCTTGTGAATAGGTATCCACCGCCCAGAATGAAGGTCTGCATGATCTAGAGCGTGAGGTTCAGCGCTACAAGAGAGGACCTGTAGATGAAGCGGCATATCAAGTGGGTCTAGGCAACATTCAAGCAGACACTGTAGCAGTTGACCTCCCCCGGCAAACTAGAGTAGATCTGGCTCAATTACGATCCGGCAGAAGCAGCTGCCTCAAATCCTACAGAGCAAGGACTGATGCAGACGTGCAAGATATATGTCCCGATTGTAACCAGGGACCACACGACACACGTCACCTGCTCAACTGCCAAGCCAGAACCACTCGGCTCAGACCCAGATCCCTCTGGACGCACCCCATCTTAATCACAGATGTTCCTGGACCTGGATACTCAACAGAATCAAGGAGACGAAAGATAGAACACAACACACTGCTACAACAATAATATCAATTTTCTCAAATGGCATAGTTCTTCACAAATGTCGCCAGCATTAGGAGAGGGTAATCACCGCTGAACAAAATTTTTTCTGATGTTCTCGCCAAGATTCAAATCAAGGCGTTCAGCGTCATAGGCGCACATGGTAAGCTCTGCGCTACAGTGGCCTCCTTCCTTGTGCCAGTAGTTAAAGCTGGTTTGCATGAAACGAGTCTTCCCTTGGAGACCCCAAAAGTCCTTTCTGTACTTGATATAAAAAAGCAACAAAAATGAGATGGGGGATAGATAGATCGGGAAAATCGCTGTCAGCGAAGTTTTTCCTGATCTAGTAATTTCAAAGCCCTACAATGGTTCAGAGTGACAAGGGTGGACTGAGGGAAAAAGAAGCCAGTTATGGGAAAAGTTGTGAGGCGTTCCTTTTTCTCTTTTCCGTCGGGGCGGGTCATATTTTCAGTAGAAATTCTCTAAAATTTGCGCAAATGTGCATATCCTCTGGTTTAGAGCAGAGATGACAGCCGGTTGTACGTACGAATTGGCCCGATGGAGTCTTTCATTGGCAAGGGCTGCCCCCTCAGTGTACAACACCGAGTTTAAGCTCAATGATAAGAGGCCTCCTTCTTTGAGGAGAAGTTTTTAGGAGGAGGAGATAACCACCGCTGAAAATTTTATGATGGTCTCGCCAGGATTCGAACCCAGGCGTTCAGCATCATAGGCGTACATGCTAACCTCTGCGCTACGGTGGCCCCCAACCAATACCAAATTTCAAAGGTCAATCATGAATATATCAAAAGTTGTTCAATAAAAACAGTCCGCTGCAAAATTTTTATTTTGACGCTTATATCACTTTCGAGAGAAGGGCTTGATATGATATAAAGCGCTGTAACGATGTCACTAGCATGTGACAGGGGACGAGAAGGCTGATTTGCTTGCTCTGGATAATAGATTTTCACTCGCTTCTCCTACATACATAGCTATAACGGGCTCCGATTGCTTTGTAAGAAAACGTGTTTTAATAGATAGACCTCAACAGCAGGATATGAGCATACGAAACAACCATGGTATGAACGCTCGAACGCTCTTTTAGAACCATATTTAATAAATATTCTAAAACACCTATATGTTACTCGTCCAGGAGAGTAATGTGCCACTCTTCCAGAAGAGTGTTTTATAAATCTTCCAAAACATTAATTTCTTACTCGTCCACACGATTCTTGCGCGATTCCAAGATCTTGCAAGACTCTTCTGACCTACTCTTTTGTAACTCATGTGGAAGATTGGCGGAACACTTTTCCCAGAAGATTCGTCTTGAGGACACAACTCCTTACGACTTGGGAAATCGTCTACGAATCTTAGACGAGATCGTCCGCGAACGTAACCTTCATATAGAAGATTCGCGAAAGATTGTTTAGCGATCAAAAATGTTTGCAGGGTATTTATCCCGCGTTACAACACCTAGCGGTGGTGTTCTCGGAAAATTCAGACCTAAATTCTACTCCATATTTTAAGACAATTTTTGACCATTTAAATAAATAAATTATACTTGAATAACCCTTTCATTGTCCTTTCCCTATGACTGGAACGTCATCAATGCCCAAAAATATGATTCCATTTCTTTCAATCCATGAGTTTTATGTATTACACACAAAGTGACAATTCAAAATTCTCTAACATTTAATAAATTTTCCATACCAACCATCCCGACTTCTGCAATTCCTCATAAATATGCCCAAAAGTTAAGGTAAAAATTTCTACAAAACAATTGTCCTTCTGTATTTTCATTATATAAATCCAATTACTAAAAAAAATTATTGCTATTTTTATGAATACATAGTTTTGAACATCCTTATTTAAAATTCTATCTCAAAAAAGAGGAAACCCCTATAAAACTTTCTTTTTCCCTCTCCACACATCTAAAGGAAAATGTTTTTGTAAACAATTAGGTTTTTATGGTGGGGGTGGCAACATATAAACTGGAACGGGGTAAAATTAGACCGGTGACAGACCGGCTTTTATATGGGGGGAGAATGGGGGAAGAGCTACCGACCATCTCCTCAAGTATTTAATAATAGAAAAGGCATAAAAGGAACAAGAAGTAGGTAGTAAGAGTACAAAGTTTTTGTTGCTGTCTGGTAAAAACTTCACACATTTGTCCCGGTTTCCATACACACACACACACACACTCGAAATTGTACATTTTGGAATTTTCTTTTCAGAAGATTAGCTCACATATATAGAATTGAATTGAATACAAAATCCATTTGGATGTTTTTTTATATTATTAATTATTTGCACTTTTTTGTTATTGTCACTTCATCACTTCTATTCTTTCTGCACCCAATACTAACTTTTTCTCGTCGTCTTTTTATTTTAGTGTACAGTCATTTTTTCACATCGAAGGCGACCTTATTTTCTCAAATTTCCTTGCAAACGCATTCAGAACAAAATTCTCGATATGAAACATGTAATTTTGAGAATATTTACAGGCCTAATTACACTAATTTCCTTAGAATCGAAGAAATATCAACATAAATTTAATAAAATAGCCATACCGTCGTTTTTGGGCCGTCGTTTCTGTTCGTCCGACAAGAGACCGCATTGTGATGAGACAAAAGTAAATAATTGGTAGAGAAAAGCAACCGGGTAATTGCTAACTGAACTATTTACTATACATTTACTTAAAATTATGTTAAACAAATACTAATGAAGTAACATGAGTTTCAAAAGTAAAGCATTCTGGAAAGGTAACAAACTTCAATTGGGGTTAAACACAAGAAACCAATGTTTTTTGCATAAATGTTTGCAATCCTTACATATGGTTACTTGAGAGTCGCCTATATTTTCTAGCAACTCTAGCTACTTGTGTCAAAATGGGAGAAGGAAAGAAGAAAAAAAAATAAGGCTGTTGCCAGATTTTAATAAAGCACAAATATAGGGAAATAAACAAAAATGCATACAAGGAAAATCACAGCTTCATTATTAAGAAACTATAGTACACAAAATTTGGACTGAAAGCTTTTAGTCTAGGCATTTATTCTAACATGAAGTTATATATCACAGTATAAGGTAAGTATTCCCATGTTTATTTGCCTGATCCCAAAAATACCGTTTGGAATAAATAAGTGCGAAAATATGGCCACATTTGTTTTTTTTAATATATATTTTTTTTCTTGCACAAAAACAAAAATGTAAATTCTGGTTTTATTGGGTATGTGTAATCCTTCATTTTTTTAGCTTTATTGGAACATACTTTATATTGCTACGTATTTAAGCAATATTATTTTCCCCTACTATTATTTTTAAACACTTCTTTTGACCCCTTTTCTGCGAAACACCTTTCTAAATGTTAAGTAGTCTATCACTTTTCTACTCTTTTCAAGGAAGAAGCAGCTGTTTTCATTTTATGTATTTATTTTGTCATTTGCAAACGTAAATATCACACAATCACTTATGAAAACAACTAGATACATCATATACACAGGTTGTGAATTGCAACTCACTATTTTTAATGTTGTTTTTACAATATTAAATTCACTAAATTTATTTTATACATATTTAGTTTTAGAAGGGCAAGCAATGAGTTTTCTGATTACCAATGGGTAATCAGTACAAAAACAGACTACCTATTAAAAATAAATATATATATACCATTATAAGTTTCACATGTATGAATAAGTTGTACAACAAAATAGAGCCCATTAGAATTTGGACTGGTTTCTTTAATTGCCATGTTTTATTCATTTCATTTCAGTGCAAAACAAATCGTCAGCGTAATGAATCAGGGGTGCGCCTTAGAAAGTTGCATTTTCCCTGTCTGCTTTGCCGAGGGAGATGCAATGGGTGGCGGCGCTCCAAGGATTGCTTCCACTCGTTATCTGTTCAACGCTTCTGCTGATGTGTCTGCGTGAATGCTAATAACTGGGATCTACAGGTTCTCTCTTGTAGCACTGAACATCACGCTCTAGAATATAGAGTCTAGATCATGTAGATCCTCCCTGATATCGCTTGGTGGTGGCCTATCCCCAATTTGGTGATCGGGATGGTCTCTGCGAAAGCAGTCTAATTGATACTCATTAGACAGCATGTAGTTGTGCCTTCGCACTTGTATGATCTTTTTCTCCTTATGGAGGTGGTACAAATAAGAATTGAGGAGTCTGCTCGTCGCAGTACGTCGGGCAGCATTCTGACAGATCTGAATTGTATTCCACTGCGTGTCGCTCAACTGGTGAGTCTACACCGACGTTGAATTGTTTATAGCTGACCATCCAATTGGTTTGTATGTAGTCCATAATTCTTACGCCTTTGACTAACACATTCAACTTCTTATGCATCTGCGCTGACGATAGAATGAACAGTCTGGCAGAAGATTTCGTGGCAGATATCTTCAAATTTCTGGCAGCGAAATAAACGGCAAGATCAGCAAAGTGGTATTCGTGATCGTACAATCGTCCGCACCTCGATGCGGTCTGGAGGGCATGGAATAGAGGAGAGGAAGAGTTGCCGGAGATATCACTACCCCTCGAGGAACTCCCTGTTTCACTCTACGGGCTTCGACTTTTAAATGTTCACAAACGATTGGTGACTACACAGATGGTTCGTAACCAATGTCTTAGGCCCGACTGGAGGGACGTTTTAGCAATATCCTCAAAAAGCGTAATTTACCTTATCGAAAGCTTTCGAGAGGTTCAAAGCCACGAGGACCGTCCTAACGCATGCCTTGACATGAGTTAGACCACGGTTGTTGTTGTTGTAGCAGTGTGTTGTACACTAAGGCGGCAGCCCTTACCGATGAAGGACTCGACGCAATCCGGTATGTACAACCGGCTGGCTACTGACAAAAGAAGAAGGTGAGTCTCCTTTCCAGGCTTCAGTAGTGGGATAACTCTGCCCATTTTCTATATATTGAGAATTATGAGAGTGTTCAGAGAGTGATCTGTATCTTGTACTCGACTCCCTGTATATGCAAGTTCTTCAGCATCAGTGTAGATTCCTTTGAGGCCCAGCGACTTGGACGTTTTGGAGATGCGGATGACATTTGTAACTTCGTCCACGTATTTGTTTGTAGGTTTGTTTGTTTGTGTGTTCCTTATAGACTCAGAACCGATTTTCTTGAAATTTTCACTGATGGTGCATAATGATCCCGTGGTGAATATAGGGTACTACCTTTTTGATATCTGAAGGGGGAACGGACCCTCCCCCTTACCCTAATTTTCTGAATCGCCAGATCTCGGTGGGTGGTGCGATTTAAGCGAAATTTTGTGTGCTCTCTTATAGTAACCTACAAACAAAAATTTGGTATCCAAATTTCGGATGTGATACCTAGGGGGCGCCCCACCCAAAACCTACCAAATATATATATACACAAATCACGACAATATGGGACTCAAATGAAAGGTACTTAAGATCAGAAAACGTATCTGATATCCAATTGTCGGACCAAGTGTTTGGGGGACCACCCGAACTCCCCAAAACACCCCTAAGTCGGACATATTTACCGACCATGGCAATATGAGACTCAAATGAAAGATATTTTTAATAATTTATAGTACATATGTATAATGAAAGTTAACATTAAAATTTATCTTAAAAAATAAAACAGGAATTAAATACTACTCAAACAATAAAATACGAGTAAAATACGAAAGTTTCTGGGGGTCCACCCCTTCCCCAAAACACCCCCAACCAGGACTTATTTACTGACCATGGCAATATGGGGCTAAAATAACAAATATTTTAGTGTAGAATACGAATCTGGTATCCAGATGTGGGACCAAATGTTTGAGGGACCGCCCTGAGAACATCCCCCAAAGACGACAAATTTACGACCATAGCAATATGGGGCTCAAATGAAAGGCCTTTGGAAGTAAAGCACGTATCTGATATCTATGTTCAGAAAAGTGTCTATGGGGCTACCTCACCCCATAACACCCAAATAGGAAGTATTTGCTGACCATTGCAATATGAGGCTCATGAGAGGTATTTTAGAGTAGAACACGAATCTGATATATATTTTCAAAGCCTAGTCACTGAGTGGCGGCCCCATCCCCCAAATCGGTCATGTTTGCGACTATGGAAAAGTGGAGCTCAAATGAAAGGTATTTGGGAGTACAGCATGAATCTGACAACAACATTCGGGACCAACTGTCTAGGGGACGTCCCACCACCATAACAACCCCAAGTAGGACGTATTTGCTCACCAAGACAATTTGGGCCTTCAAGACAGTGGAGCTCGATATTCATAGTTTTTAGAGCCCATACCCCAAACCGGACATATTCCCTGGCTTTTTCAATAAGGTGTTTGAGTAAATGGTATTTGAGATTAGAAAACGAATTTGATATCCAATTATGAGGATATATGTATATATATATATATATATATATATATATATATATATATATATATATATATATATATGTATATATATATATATATATACGGTGTTCATTCACCGTAACGTTGCGTCCAACAGCATCTTTGAAAAAATACGGTCCAATGATTCCACCAGCGTACAAACCACACCAAACAGTGCATTTTTCGGGATGCATGGGCAGTTCTTGAACGGCTTCTGGTTGCTCTTCACTCCAAATGCGGCAATTTTGCTTATTTACTTAGCCATTCAACCAGAAATGAGCCTCATCGCTGAACGGTGAATGAACACATTTCGAACAGAACACAGATTTTGGTAATAAAATTCAATGATTTGCAAGCGTTAAAGCATACTGAGCATCTTTCTCTTTGACACCATGTCTGAAATCCCACGTGATCTGTCAAATACTAATGCATGAAAATCCTAACCTCAAAAAAATCACCCTTTACATATATATATATATATATATATATATATATATATATATATATATATATATATATATATTTATATATATATATATATATATATATATATATATATATATATATATATATATATATATATATATATATATATATATATATATATATATATATATATATATATATATATATATATATATATATATATATATATATATATATATATATATATATATATATATATATAATATATATATATATATAGACCAATCACGACAATATGGTATTAAGATTAGAAAACGTATCTGATATCCAATTATCGGACTAAGCGCCCCTCCCTAAAAACACCCCCAAACAGGACTTATTTACTGACCATCGCAATATGGGGCTCAAATAGAAGGTTTTTTTGTGTAGAAAACGAATATGATATCCAAATGTGAAACCCAGTATTTTGGTTCCCCCCCACCAAAAACACCCCCCACATAGCAATATGGGACTCAAATGAAAGGTCTCTGGAAGTACCCCACGAATCTGATATCAATATTCGGGAAAAAGTCTCTATGGGCCCAACCCACCGACCCACCCCATAACACCACCCAAATAGGAAATATTTGCTGACCATTGCAATATGGGGCTCCAATAAAAGAACAGAACACCCCCCAAACCGGACATGTTTGCCGACTATGAAAAATATAGGGCGCAAATGAAAGGTATTTTGGAGTAGACCACGCATCTGATATCAACATTCGGGACCAACTGTCTAGGGGACAGGACGTATGTGCTCACCATGGCAATTTGGATCTTAAAGAGAGTGGAGCTCTCCACAACGCGGACATATTTGCTGATTTTTTCAATAACAATTTGAGATTAGATAACGAATTTGATATCTAACTTTGAGTCCATTGGCAATTTGGGGTTCAAATTAATTATATTGAGAGTAGAGCACGATGCTGATTTATTTTCAGGGCTAAGTGTTTGGGGGACAACCCACTCCCCAAAACACACCTAAATCGGATATATTTACCGATCAGGTCAATGTGTGGCTCCAATGAAAAGTATTGGGGAGTAGAGTACGAAATTGATCCCCATTTTCGAGACAAATTTTCTGGGGGTCTATCCCTTCCCAAAAACACCCCACAAACAGCAATTATTTATGACCATTGTAATATGGGGCCCAAGTAAAGGTATTTGGGAGTAGAATACGAATCTGATATCCAAATGTGAGACAATGTATTTCCCGAAGAGTACAAATTTACCCACCAAATGAAAGGTATTTGAGATTAGAGAACAAATATGATAACCAATTTTGGAGCCAAGTGATTGGGGTACGCCTCATCCCATAAACGTCCCTCTAACCAATGGCAATATGGGGTTAAATAAATGGTGTTTGAGAGAAAAGCACGATGCGGATATTTTTCTCAGGTCCAAGTGTATGGGGACCAAGTCATCCCGAAAACACCCGTAAATCGGACATACATATTTACGGGTTAAGGCAATATGGGACTCAAATGAAAGGTATTTGGGAGTAGATCACGAAATTCATACCCACTTACGGGACCACGTTTCAGGAGGTCCACACCACTCCCTAATCCCCATGAGAATATCGGGCTCAAATAAAGCCTCTTAAGAATGGAGTACATCTAACATCCAAACTCAAATGACCCTAAACCCATTGATCGAATTCATAAATCAGTAAAGGGATTCAGATAAAGGCATTTAAATTGTTTAACTGTTAAGCCAAGCGATATACATACAAATACTATTTGCGTAGCATGTTTTTTTTTATTTTTAATTGAGTAGTTTTTTAACTTATGTTAAAAAAAGTACGTCATATGCATAGTGTGATTATTTATAGGTCTGATGGCTTCGCATTGTATGAAATGAAATAAATAAAATAAAAAATAAATAAATATAGGATAATTTTGTTCGATATAAAGTAAAAGAAGGCGCAGCGGAGCGGGCCCGGTTCATCTATTTAGTATACAATAAAACTTGAATCGGACAGCACTCATTGATATGTGAGAAGTTTGCCCCATGTTCCTTAATGGTATAGTCATGGACAAATTTGCAATTATTCAGCCACATTGTTTGCTACATGTACATCGGCGGCTTAATGTAAGAATTTTTGGCGCCAGTATTTCGACCTGTCCCTGTTCCTTTATGGAATGATCATGGACAAATTTGCATTTATTCAGCCACGTTGTATGCTACATGGACAGCGGAAGCACAGCGGCGGCTTAATGCGAGAATTTTTGGCGCCAGTATTTCGACCACCAAACTTTCAAGCTTAGATACCTGCCGGCAAATTCAGATGCTTACTCATAAAGAATACTATCAACTTTTTGTTGTTATAATTGTAAAAATTTATTTATATTTAAATGATAATAATTTATATAAAATTAAATAATTTTTGTTTTTTGCTTCAAACGGCGTTGATCTAGTAAAGCGTGAAAATTTTGTTAGAAAGACTGAATTTTGGAAAGTTACTAAAAATGCAATCTACCCTTCTAACAAAGTTTTCATGTTCAATAAAAAATAAGCTCGACTCCGTTTGGGGGGTTAAAAGTAATCAAATACAACGACCGGCACACATAAATAATAGCAAAACACTTTTCAAATAATTTAAAATAACAGATAAAATGACAAAGGAACAGATAAATAAAAAAAAATATGGAGTATAAAACATTCAGTTATTAGCATAAAATACTTAAAATTAATTAACTAAAAATATCGGCGAGCATAACATACATCGGCCATTATAATATCACAATGTTTGGGATTGTTTATGCCCATTTGTTGGAGATCTCTTAAAGTTAGTAATTTAAAACTGTATAGATCGATTTCTTCTCTTTGAAAAATTCCACAATACATGGACAGACCTCTGTGGTGAAGAATTTTTGATATGTTTGAGCACAGGGGCTTTAAAGGCACAGGTGAGGCTAGAAGAAAATTAGTGTTTTTGTCAGCGAGACTACGAGGTTGCAAAAATGTATGTCTTCTCTCCTGTTGTTTATTTTTCAGATTGTGTTCTTGAAGCTGACGTTGACTTAGCTTTTGTTGCTTCGCATCAAGTATTATATTGGGATTTTTCTGTTTAAGTGGGGTGCGGACGTTTGTAGGTGTCGAAATATATTCTTGAGATGTATTTTGTGACCTGACATCTGGCGCTTTGACAATTTTAATAATAGGACGATGCTGATTAGGCATTTGGTTCAATGCTGCTGTTGGCTGCTTGTGAGTTTGACATTCCTTCGCTTGATGACAACAGTGCTGTTTTGGTGGATCTTTCAGCTGCAGGCGAATAAATGGCTTTTCGGCAGGGTTCTTTTGCTCCTGTTGAGGTTCAAATATATTTCGAATTCTACGAAATTTCTCCGAATAACGTTGCCTTGGCACTGGACTGTCTCTTCTAGATTTAAGATGGCCACAGTCTTTAGTGGCAGATATTTGTGGATCTTTTCGCTGCTCGTTGTGATGCATTTGACGCACATCATTAATATAGGCATCTAAAGAACCATCATTACCCACAAAATCAAAGTTAAATGAGGAGTTTTCATCAAGTGGCGTTAGAGGAGTTAGAGGTGAATTGGGCACTAAAATCACACAAGATTTGAGGTTAGGAAAGATTTGGACTTTTTAAAATTATTTATTTTATACGTACACTTTTGCATGTACGCATACCGTTCCATTTTGAAGGGGCAATTTATTTAAAATACCGATATAGAACAAAATTATCAAACAATTATAAAAACACAGATAAAACAAATTTGGCCGAGCTAAAATACACGAATACTGCGAAAAAAAAAACGAAATTTGTTAACAAAAAACCGTTATATTGGGATGGTTCTAAAGAGTACTCTGCCGAAACCAATCCTGGTTTTAGACTGTGATCATGGAATGTTTACATGGAAAGATTGGTCACTTGTTTTTTAAAACAACCATGACATAATTACCAGGTAGGGTACCGTAAATAGCTGAGTACAATTTTTTCTCGCGAAGTACACTATCTGTCAACAAGTTTTGGTTGTGTGTGTCTATTTTAGTTAAGTACCATAGTACACGCAATCAACGAAAAACGGCGTGAACTAGTTACATACACAAAATCAGAGTTCTACTAATCACTGATATTGACAGATGCACTCAATATTTTGTTGTTGGGCAACTGCCGCTACCTTGATTGGAATATTAAACCCCGTTTACACTGTTCATTAAATCCGGATTTAAGGCTCTCGTCAGCTGATTTTAGAAAGGGAAAACAAATGATCGAGTCATAAAATCCGGATTTAAAGAGCAGTGAAAACGGGATTTTAATTTATTCCGATTGTAGACTGTTGAGCTTTGTTTTTGAGCATAGCGTTAGCAAAATGCCGGGGGAGGTCCATTTCTTCAGCTGCAATGGGAGGCGGTCATTCTCCAAGGATTACATTCACCCGCGAGCTATTCACCGGATCTACTACCGTGTCTGCATGAATGTTGTCTAGACCTACTTGATATGCCGCTTGATCTAGAAGTTCTCTCTTGTAGCGCTAAACGCTCTAGTTCATGTAGATCTACTTTAAGGCTTCTAGGCGGTGGATAGCTATTCATAAAATGGTGATTTGGATGGTCTCTGCGATAACAGCCCAACGTGTTCGTAAAGTAGTTTTTTAGTTAGCGCTTTTATTTCTCATTCAAGGCCAATACAGACGCTCCGCGTTGAGAATTTTTCGTTGAAAACTGCAACTCTGCAAACAAATATTAAAAAAGCAACGCGCAAAAGTTAAACAATTTTTAATATTGATGACCAAACACACTACTTCAAGTGTGGCGACACCGAATGACGCATGGCGAAACAATTAAAAGTGGTCTCATTTGTACAACAACCATATATCATATGGTGCAATCCGCCATCAAGCTGATGGCGACGTTTTGCCAAAGAACACAAAGAAATTTGTGTGCGTGTGTGTATACGAGTGCGTATATGAGCTGAGAATATGCAAGAAAGAAGATGAAAACAAAAAGAATGCAAACAAAAATCTGACATCTTAATGCTCTTAAACATGGGGCTGCTGTTTACTTGAGACCACCTTTTTAAATCCGCCTTGGGTTTCAAGCGTCAAAGTTGAAATGTTTTTAACTTTTGGGCGTTGCTTTTGTGGAATTTGTGTGCAGAGTTGTATTTTTGCTTTTGTGGGATTTTTGTGCAGATATGCAAATTTGCAACGCGACGTTCAAGACGAAAGCTCAACTCGCTCATTCTGTTTTGGCTTTGAGAGCGTTAAGCCTTGTTTTTTAGCGCCGCATTACAAAATTGCAAATCTGCACAAAAAATGCCACAAAAGCAACACGGAAAAATGTCAAGTTTGACGCTTGAAAGCGAACCTCTTTCTACCACGCGAATATTAAGTCAGGATGTACTAATAAGGTGCAGTCATGCGAACAGCTGAGTGCAATTGTTTGTATTTTTGTTTTGAGTTTGCAGTAAATCTAAATGTCATAGGCTTGATATCACAACTGTGAAATTTTTTTAAAATCCTGAAAGGATGATCCGATATTCTACACATAAGAAACAAAACAGTGTTATAATGACGAAAAAACAAATATAAAACTCATTTGTAGAAGATAAGTTGTAAAATAAAGTATATTTCTAAAACCACTTTTTCAAGGCGACGCTCATCAACGCGCTCATTCTGTTTAGGTCTTAAGCTCATTTTGCACGATCTGATATGTCGTATGCAGCGTTGCCGTTTTTGGTAAGTTCCTACCAAAATTGGTAGATTTTTATTCTCTTGGTTGGTGGTAGGCTGACTCCAATTTTTTGTAAGTCTTTCCTACGTCGTGGATAACTTAAAATTCGTTATGCGTTAAGAATGCAGTGCAAACCCATGGATGTCGATGGTGAAGGGGTCTCTGCTTCAAATTTTAGTAAAAAGGCCGTAAGTTCTGATATTGATTAATTGGTACCAATGTTATGGGATATCTTCCAAATTTTATGTGAAATGCGTCTTTTTTGCTTTCAATGCCTTCAATCAGAAAACAGGGCTATGTGGCAGCTGCATACAATCTATGGTTCATGCACAGATTGAGAAGTTCATGCAACTCACTGCAAAATGGTTAGTAAATGCGTATTTCTGGGCTCAACATTTAAATCGGGAGATACTTTATCCGATCTCGACACGGTTGTTCATTAAAATCGGGGCAAAAATATGATTTTATGAACTTAAGATTTCTTATCGCGAGATCGGTATAAAGGGTGCTCTATTAAGATATAGGTCATCTTTCAACGTAAGGCTATAGAGCGATTTCAACAAACAGACGGACGTACATGTCTAGATCTTTTATGAATAACGACGATCTAATACTTCGTAGCGTCGAAAATGTATAATTTAATGTGTTCGAAACGAAATTCCAGAACGGCCAACTGATCCGTTCGGTGGTGGTTATAAAAACAAACCACATTTTTGCCTTGTAGAACATTTGGTAGGTTTTGGTCGTGTTTGGTGAGTGGCAACACTGGTCGTATGTAATTTCAAAAGTAGCAGTTCTGAAAGATGTACACATCGTGTGATAAGGGTGGTACTATGTTCACTTTTAGCGAAATTTTTTCATGATTAATTTTTTTAGATAATAGATTTTTAAGCAATAGAACTTGCTGATTTTATTCAAAAGGACATTCCCTCATTACTTATGATAAAATTTCACATAAGTATTATGTTTTTACTGAGATTTTTTTAGTGTTTCAAAAAAGTAACCGTGAATAACATGTGTTTTCATCGGTGAAAAACCAACATAGTACCAGCCAATGCGTACGAAAAATTTAATATGACAAATGGATATTGGAATAGGTATGCAATTTTTCGAACATACATGTAGACACATGTCTATAAAAAAGTACAAAACATGCCGATTAGAGCGCACTCTAATCATATTTGACATACACAAGGCAAGTCTTATGAATACAGAAAGTGACAGCTCATATGACATGTCTGATTGTGTAATTGCCACATTAGTGCATATCATTTTAGAGTCCAGACCGCAAGCTTACAATATATGGCGAAACAATTACAGGCGGTCTCATTTATACAACAAACACAAATAATATGGTGCTATCCGCCATCTCGTCATCAAGCTGATCGACGTTTTGCCAACTCACACAAAGAAATTTGTGTGCGTAAAGGATCAGAGAATATGCAAGAAAGAAAGTAAAATCCCGTTTACACTGCTCATTATATCCGGATTAAGGCTCTCGTCAGCTGATTTTATAAAGGGAAAACAGATGATCGAGCCATTAAATCCGGATTTTAAGAGCAGTGTAAACGGGGTTTTACAACAAAGAGAATGCAAACAACAATCTGACATCTTAATACCGTCAAACTGAACAGCTGTTAACAGCTGTTCACGTGAGACCACCTTATTAAATCCGCTTTGAACACAGCCAGAAAACGTTCGCTCGTGTGTGAACGTGTGCAGGTAAAATGATAAAGAAAAACACGTATGCAAAGAGAACGTGCAAAAAATGGGGTGGTTGCTGTGAACGTAAACACAGAGTTGACATCTTATTACCTTCAAATTGGCCGGCCACTGACCGGCTGTTTTCAGCTGTTCACGTGAGACCACCTTTTTAAATCTACTTTGCATATTGCCCAGGATTCACTAATAGAAAGTTAGGTCACTTGCGAAAACATAAAGTTGATAGGCCCCATGAACATCATTAAGGATGTCAAATCAGACGATTGAAAGTGTCATTATATAAGAGAAAACGTAAACAAAGAATGAATGTAAAAAGAGAACAAGTTGACATTCCCAATGCCAAGGACAGCCAAAAATAGAAAAAAGAATTAAGTCGCCTGATCGCTTGGCTTAACCTTAACCTTAAGTGGATCCCGCATATTACCCATGACAAGTACCAACTACCAGGTAGTGTACCGTAAACACCTGAGTGCAATTTTTTCTCACGAAATGCACTATCTGTCAACAAGTTTTGGTTGTGTGTGTGTATGTATTATAGTTAAGAACCATCATACACACAAACAACGATCACTTGTTATGACAGATAGTGAACTCAATATTTTGTTGTTGGGCAACTGCCACTACCTGTAAATGAATATATCTTGCTTCCTACCCTGACATAATTATCAGGGTAGGAAGCAGCTGAGTACGATTTTTTCTCACGATGTGCACTATCTGTCAATAAGTTTTGGTTGTGTGTGTATTAAAGTTAAGAGCCATAACACACACAAACAACGAAGAAAAATGTTGAGTCCTTTTTATACCATAGACATACCTAATAATGCTGTTGAATGCTACATTTAATTTTCGTTGACTTAGTGTATCGCAGTTTGATAAAAGTTCACACCCATAAATCAGACCTGGAATTAGAAATGTCTTTGCTACATCGTTCACGCAGCTTTGCATATGTCTGACCGGTTACAGCATTTATATGATTTGACCAAGTTAAAGAACTGTTAAAATTTACACCTAAATTCTTAGCACTAGACACAATATCAATTTTCTCTCGTTTTCTTTATTGGGTTGCCCAAAAAGTAATTGCGGATTTTTTAAAAGAAAGTAAATGCATTTTTAATAAAACTAAGAATGAACTTTAATCAAAAATACCTTTTTTACACTTTTTTTCTTAGACAAGCTAAAAGTAACAGCTGATAACTGACAGAAGAAAGAATGCAATTACAGAGTCACAAGTTGTGAAACAATTTGTCAACGCCGACTATATGAAAAATCCGCAATTACTTTTTGGGCAACCCAATATTTTCTAACCTATTCTAAAGTTAATTTTAACGATTTCACAAAATTCTAAAGTTTATTCTAAATATTTTCTATAATGATATCCGAAAATGTTTATTTCTTACCTGGATTACCAGTTCAGGCGTCGTGGTTTCGATTCCTGCCAGAAGCCTTGGTCTGTCGCTACTGTGGTATCACAATGGACTTAAGAAATTGTCTAAGTGAGTTTGAAAAAGACTGTCATTCTTACCGAACCTATAAGACTGCACTATTACTATAAGATTTAATCTTGTTGTGTAGGTATTCATTAAATAAATAAATTGTTATTGGAAGCAGGGATGGAAAATACAAATTTTGAAGTTTGACAGCCTAGTGGGAATTCGCGCTACCATACCCACAGGGTTGCATCGTTGATTTCGTTGTTGTTGGGCTTATGACTTTACCTTCTAATTGTACCAAGATTGAGAGCTTGCAAATTTCTACTGGAGGGTTTTTGTCCCAGCAGAAATTTGCAGCATCGAACAGCTGTTTTATGAAAACCTGATGTTTAATTCAAAAAAATAGCTAAAGAGAGAAGGCTATTCTCAATCTCCTGTAAATTGTTAATGTTGGCACTATATTCGGTTTACTCGGTGGAATTTCATATAAAAAAATAAGCGGAAAATTTGATGAAAACTGTTCATTTCGCTATAGCTTGTTTTTTATCTAGGGAAAAATTACAGTTCATGATGCCCAAAAAGCGCCCAACCACATTCTGCTCGCAACAAGTCGTTTTCTTACGTAAAATAAACGCTATCGCCAACTTTTAATTGTAACAAGTGTTCTACGACGAATTACCGATGTCCGTGTGTCTGTCCGTACGTCTGTTTTAATCACTCTATAGCCTTCAAAAATTGAGATATTGAGCTTAAATTTGACACAGATACGTCTTTTTGATGCACGCTGGTTAGGTTCTTGAACGGGCCAAATCGGACCATTTTTGGATATAGCTGCTATATAGACCGATCTGCCGATTAAAGGTCTAGTGTCCATAAATGCTTTATTTTTTATCCGATTTCGCTGAAATTTGAAACAGTGAGTAGCTTAAGGCTTCCCGACATCTGAACTAAATATGGTTCATATCGGACCATATTTAGATAAAGTTAACATATATACCGATCTGCCGATAAAGGGTCTGAAGCCCATAAAAGCTTTATTACTCGAATTCGCTGAAATTTGAAACAGTGGGTTAATTTAAGCCTCCCGACGTCTGACCTAAAAATGGTTCAAATCGGACTATGTAGATATAGCTTCCATATGGACCGACCTCCCGATTAAGGGTCTGAAGCCCATAAAAGCTTCGTTTTTTTAACCGATTTCGCTGAAACATAGGACCCAAATGTGGTTCAGATCGGACTATATTTAGATATAGCTCCCATATAGACCGATCTGCCGATAAAGGGTCTGAAGCCCATAAAAGCTTTATTTATCACCCGATTTCGCCGGAATTTGATACAGTGAGTTGTTTTGAGGCTCCCGATATCCGAGCTTAATATGGTTGAGGTCGGACTATATTTAGATATAGCTGCCATATGAACCGATCTGCCGATAAAGGGTCCAAAGCCCATAAAACCTTTTTTTTATCCGATTTCGAGGGTAGCTTTAGGTCTCCCGACATACGTCGCAAATATGGTTCGGATCGGACTGTATTTAGATATAGCTTTCATATGGACCGATATGGCGATTAAGGGTCTGAAGCTCATAGAAGCTTTATTTAATACCCAATTTTGTTGAAATTTGAAATACAAAATTCAACATTGACTTTTATCTAGTAGACCACTCAATGTCCGTGTCGAAAGGGGGTTTACATATATACCCGAGGTGGTGGGTATCCAAAGTTCGGCCCGGAACTTAATGTCTTTTTACTTGTTTAAACTATTCTTTGAATAGAAGGCATTAAACAATGGTCTAATGCCGGACAATATCCTGCAATGGAATCTCAATAAAGCTGAGTATTCCGTTCAGCTTTCCAGGCGGAATGCTGTCAAAATCCATATAAAAAAAAACGTTGGCTAAAAATAGGCGGAAAAATAGTACTCTGCTTATAGTGAGGAAAATGGCAAAAAACTATTATAGAAGCATCACTTGAAACTATTGCCGTCATTATTTTTGTTTGTTTTATTGGTTTCAGCGGTTCGTTTTTCTTTATTTATTTGAGAAAAAGTAAACAAAATGGAGAAAACAATAAAAGATAAAGAAACGTGTTTTGGTATGGAAACAAAAACATTTGATAGCTGTCAAATTTCGCTCGCCAAACAACTAAAAATTTTAGCGGCTATTCCGAATAAAATATCAACCCTTACATTTTAAGATCGAAAAAAAAGCCAAGAGACATACTTCTAAAATAAATAAAAATGTCTCTTTCATTGCATGGCGAAGCAATTAAAGGTGGGCTCATTTGTATAACAACCACAAATCATATGGAGCAATCTGCCATCTTGTCATCAAACTGATCGTACCTTTGCCAACACACGCAAAGAAATACGTGTGCGTTCATGAGCAGAGAATATGCAAGAAAGAAGATAACAAAAAAGGAAATGCAAACAAAATTATGTCATCTTAATACCGTCGAACCTGACCGGCTGTTAACAACTGATCGCGTGAGACCACCTTTTTAAATCCTCAATGCGGAAAGCAACGTGCAAAAGGTAAACAATTTTTAACTTTGACGATTGAACTCGTGCAGGATACCAAATAAAGAGATGAGTGAATGCATAAAATGAGACCTTCGGCAAAAAGGAAAGATTGATTCGGATTCCAGTGAGTGCATAAGTATTATTTTTCTTGTCGTCTGCTATCGTAGTAAGAAATTCGTACGAAGGCAACGTGGATGATTTAGTAAAAGCGTGGGTAAACACACACATGCCCTGTTTTTTTTAACATAAAAAAAATGTTTGCAAACGATTTATGTGATCAGTTCATATTTTGAAAATGACAGCGAGACGCTTTCATATACATCAAGTGCAGGGAGCAATTTCTCAAAACTCACTGTAACGGCTATGAATTCGAGATAAAAATACTCGCAAGCATGACATAATTACCAGGTTGTGTCACGTAAACAGCTGAGTTGCGGTGTGCGGCTTAATGTGCAACCCCAACGCCATCTACTAGCGAATAGTAGACAGCCAGCGGTTACAAATCGCCTCCCGTCAACGAAAGAGAAAGCCAGCTGACACGAACTGACAACTATGGCTACCACCATATGTTTTGTTGGTGCCCGCTGGAAGTCAAATTTGATGATGGAGGAGGCTTCCTTCTTTTTCGATTGGAACTTGGCAGCGAATGGAGGTGGAGCTCAGCGAACGACAAGAGGGAAAAGGAAACACCAGAGAAAAATTTTATAGATTTTATTTTATTGAATTTTGTTTTTTTGAATTGAAAATGAATGTGAATCAAAATGTAAATATAATTTAAAAAAGCCAGAAGGTGCAAACAAGTGACACTTCTTGAAAGAAATTCATTTTAAGAAAAATGCTTCAAAGGCGGGCAACTAAGCCACAAAAATCTCAGCGAGGGACCCAGACGCTGTTGCATACCCCAGCGTCAATAAGGTATTCCATAAAGATTCTCATGACCAGGAAACCCGACTGCAATACGAACGTTTGGCTCTCGGACTGTTGATTCTTTTTGTTGAAAATGTAGTTTTTTGTATAAAAAAAAAGAGAGAAAAATGATAGGTAGGGACAGCATTAGTGGCATTAGGGACCTTATTGACCGCAATGGCCGTTACCAAGGCCGCATTCTACACTGGCAGTCCATTAACATTCATCCGAAGCTGACGAAGCGATGCAAAACATCTGAAAAGAGGGGAAATTCCAAAATTTTAATTATTGGTTTTTTTAAATAAGTTTTTTTTTTTTAAAGAATAGTTAACGATTTTATATCTTCCAATTGTTTGAAAGTTATTAGACCCAGTTAAAATTTAATTTTTTTAAAATTCTAATTTTAAATTTTGTATTTTATCTAAACATTATTAATGCTGTAAAACTTTTTCCAATTTAATAAAAACAAGTAAGAGAGTGCTAAGTTCGGCCGGGCCGAATCTTATGTACCCTCCACCATCCATTGCATTTGTCGAGTTCTATGCGCGGTATCCTCCTTTTTTAGGCAAACACAGAATATTGAATAAGAACTGCTATGCTATTTAAGTTATAGTCCGATTCGGACCATAAATGAATCCTGACCATTGTAGAAGTCATTGTGTAATAGGGGCTCAAAAAGCAAAATCGGGAGAAAGGTTTATATGGGAGCTGTATCAAGCTATTGATCGATTCAGACCATATTAGACACGTATGTTGAAGGTCATGAGAGAAGCTGTTGTACAAAATTTCTGCCAAATCGGATGAGAATTGCGCCCTCTAGAGGTTCAAAAAGTCAAGATCCCAGATCGGTTTATATGGTAGCTATATCAGGTTATGTACCGATTTGCGCCATATTTAGCACAGTTATTGCAAGTCATAACAAAACACATCATGCAAAATTTTAGCCAAATCGGATGGGAATTGCGTGCTCTATTGGCTCAAGAAGTCAAGATCCAAGATCGGTTAAATGACAGCTATACCAGATTGTGAACCGATTTGAATCATACTTAACATAGTTGTTAAAAGTGATACCAAAACACTACGTGCAAAATTTCAGTCAAATCGGACGAGATTTGCGCCCTCTAGAGGCTTAAGAAGTAAAGACCCAAGATCGATTTATATATCAAAACATGGATCGATTTAAAACATACTTAAGGCAGTTGGCGATAGTGATAACAAAACACCACGTGCAAAATTTCAGTCAAATCGGACGAGAATTGTGCCCTCTAGAGGCTCAAGAAGTCAAGACCCAAGTTCGGTTTATATGGCAGCTATTGATATAACATGGACTGATTTGGCCCGTTTACAATCCTAACCTACACTAATAAAAAGTATTTGTGCAAAATTTTAAGCGGCTAGCTTTATTCCTTCGAAAGTTAGCGTGCTTTCGACAGACAGATGGACGGACATGGCTAGATCGCCTTAAAATGACATGACGATCAAAAATATATATACTTTATGTGGTCTCAGACGCATGTTTTGAGGTGTTACAAACAGATGGTGGAGGGTATAAAAACGTGAATTTGTATTATGAATTATTCTTGAAAATACTTGCCTTATTAATTGAGTGATGGAAGGCTAAACTGCCACTACCTGTAAATTAATATATCTTGCTCCCAAGTGCCGAATGGTGGTTGCTTTTCAAGATTATCTGCTCAACAGCGGGATTCGCTGGATAAGTTTAAGCCAAGCGATCAGCCGTATACAAATTTTGTAACTCACTAATGCGTGTTTACGCGTGCATGTCAGAAAAAGTTATATTAGGTTGGTTTGTATAGTGTGAGTTACACATCAAATGTACGCACGCACCTGACAAAATAAGTTAACAAACTCTCAACTTTGAACGCGTTTCGGGGGCACAACACATGATTTGCATATGTTTACTGTTCAATAACTTTTTATTAAAAACATATTCAAACACATCATTGCCAATTTCCACTGAAATTAACTTCGGAAATGACATAAATAAGCTGATTTCTAGAAATTCGTGAGCAGCAAAAAGCTCATGGTATGTAACTTGAAACAAAAGAACACATGTGGGCGCATTAGATTGCTTAAGTATGCATAAGTATGACATAATTACCAGGTAGTGTACCGTAAACAGTTGAGTACATTTTTTTCTCGCGAAGTGCTCTATCTGTCAACGAGTTTTGGTTGTGTGTGCCGCGAACTAGTAACATACACAAAATCAGATTTGTACTAATCACTGATTTTGACAGTAAGTGCACTCATTATTTTGTTGTTGGACAACTGCCACTACCTGTAAATGAATATATCTCGTGCATAAGTCTTGGTCTGTAACTCCGGCTTTAAGGATGCAACTCTGCAAACAAGTCATACGAAAACGACGTTCAAAAATTAAACTGCTTCACGTTGGCAACACGCTGCAGTTTAATCGTCTGAAGGATGGTACAATATTAGTTTTCCACAGTTGAAAACACTATTTTTTTCACGATTACTTTATTGAAACACTACAAAACTCTCTATGAAAACATAATGCTTTTATGAAGATTTTTCATAAGTAATGAGGAAATGTCCTACTGAATGAAATAAGCAAGTTTTTTTCCTCCAAAATCTATTATCTAAAAAAAAGTAATCACAAAAAAAATGTCGCGAAAAACGAACATAGTACCACCCATAAGTTGCAAATTCTTTAATTTTTGAACGTCGCTTTTGCGGGATTTGTTTGCAGAGTTGCAATTTCAATGCGTGCGCATGTAACTCCCCTTTATTGATGTTCATGGGGCCTGTCCACTTTATGTTGTCGCAAGTGTTCTAACCTTCTATTAGTGAATCCTGACTCAACAGCAACTTGTTCGTTTTAATCTGTCTTCTGTGTTTCGTTCGTCAGTTACGATTTCACCAAAACAGGCACCAATGAATGGTATTGGTCAGGGCTTTGTTAGCTGAAAGGACTAAAATGAAACACAGCGAATAAAGTTTTTTGAAAACGACCCCTTATTGCAATTATTGTAAAAGCTGTGTTCGGGAACTCAAAAATTTGTGCAAATTTGAAAAAATTTTTACAGGAAGTCGTTCGCGTACTTTAGAGAGTTCGCGTACTCGCGCGAGAGAAGGAGCAAATGTTGACAGTTAGAAAATAGAGAACCTGTAAATTTCTACTGGGACTTTTTTTGCAAGCCAAAAGAGAGAATTTTTTTTTTTCTACATTAGAAGGTAAGTGCAAAATTCTCGGAATTTTTTGGAAAACATCAAGAAAAGAGCAATTATCGGTTTTTAAGTGTTTTAATGAATTCATCCTCAACGGAGAGCTACGATGAAACCAACACTGTTTCTTTGAATTTGTTAAGTTGGGAAGATGCTGCCATGGGATTGACTGGGTCTAGCTGGGCAGTTAAACAAGTGACGCACCGTGCAAATTGGTCTGCCAATTGTGAACGGATAGATATCTTCAATGATAACAAAGTGTCCGCAGCCGCCAAATGACCAAATAGAAAGCTCCCTTAGCCTCACATTAGTGGTCGTAGCTATTTATCTAGCCACAATATTCAAAAGCATCAGATGGTTAGTCCAAGGTATCCTGGTCAGCAAAACAAGTGTACTTTTGTATATGGTGATGACATGTAAAGCAGTTGTAGTCCTATGCAACCTTCGAAATGCATGCTGATGCTCGGTGAATGGAAATTGATTAACAAGAGAAGCGGAACGAGTAGCCCCTCATGCGTCTTGGCTACTGATGAGAGATGAAAGATCGGACTGTACGACTCTCCCTTGCTCGTGTCCTGTTCAGGATCAGACTGCCCATCTTCCAAACATCGGGTACTATAATAGTGTTCAGAGAGGCTGAGGACAGTTGTAAGGTAATTGACTTCAGGCAGATACAGACTCTTCAGCATCAGTGTAGAGATTCTGTCTGAAACTAGGGCCTTGAGCGATTTGGCGCCACGGATGACATTCGTAGCTTCGTGCACGGTTTTTGTTGTTGTAGCAGTGTGTTACACTGAAAGACTCCATGGGGCCAATGCAGAACGTAGAACCAGCTGCCATGGGATTGGACGGTAATTTGTGATGGTTGTCCAGCGGCATAGAGATCACGGATATACGAATGGCTCCCCTTTTAGCCTTTTCACTCTCGGGTGAATAAATTGATGTTTATCTTAGGAAAATACCACAAAGTATAGCATTTTTTATTAAAAACAATTTGTTTTCTAAGCAAGCAAAAAAAAAAAAAACAAACAACAAAAATCAGCCGTTTTTCTGCAAATCTTTACTGGAAGTCGTTCGTGTAATTTTGTTTGCAAATTTTTTAAAGAGAGTAAATTGGCTCTTACACTCCTGCAAATTTTTACTGAAAAAGTACGGGAACATGCCTAAAATAGCCATTATTACAACCCTGATGTCTGCGATACTCTCATAAACCCCGTTTACACTGCTCTTTAAATCCGCATTTAACTAGCAGTGTAAACGGGGTAATAGGCACTTATATTACAACCCTGATTTATGTATGTTTTCTGCGCTGCTTTCACTTGGGACTTACTAACACATTGCCGCCAATTACTATTACGAAAAATAACTGTAGTTTTCATAAAAAGATTTTTATAAACTGGAAGTGTGCGGCTAATATACTCGTATTATCTTGTTATTAATGCAATAGGAGATCTCCAAATAAGAAAAAACCAGTTCGATTAGATTGCCAACGAGTAACACACTGATTCATCTCTCAATAAATAATGGCACAACTAGCCTTGACTCCATGCCGTCTTGATAGTCCAACGACCGCCGGTTCACCACTGGCCAATTCTACATGCATTAGCCAAACCTGTGCTTCTAGTAACGGCACCAATATCATTATAAACAATTACAGTCAAATTGTTATAAATAAAACAACAGCAGAGGAGAAAGTTCGAAAACCCCGTAAATCCATTGCTGCTGGTAAAAAATCAGGGACCTCAAAAAAGACTTTGGTTCCCAAAAAGACCACCTCAAATGTGGTTATAAAATCTGGTGGTAGTGCCAGCAATGTGTCAAGAAAAATATCAACTGTGGAGCAAATACTCGGTCAAATCAATATGGGGAAATATGCAAATCTCTTTAAAAATTATGATTTGAACAAATTCAAGGAAATGCGAGAATTGGATTTGAATGCCATGGGCATCACCAGGCCACAGGAGTTGCGCACATTTAAGGAAGCTATTAATAAAGTAAAAGCTGACAGCGTCAATGCCTTAGTTTAAGTTACCAAGATTATAAATTTAGTTTTTTTGGACCAATTGCAAAATTTTCATGTGTTAAATTTTAATTTTTTGTATTATGCATTTTGTTTTTAAATATTTGTGTGTGTTATGTTAAATTTAAATGTAATTGTTTTTTTTTGTTTTTTTTTTGTATGCTGGACATTCAAATGATAATTGTTTTGTATACCAAAAGATTTCTTATTAAAAAATAAATAAATGCCAAGATAATCACATTGTTTTATACTTTCTTAGAATGTGCTCAAAACAATAGAAACAATTTGGCTTAAACCTGTAACACAGAATGCCAATGAAATGGAGGCAATTTGCCTTGGCTTTATAAAAAATGGGGCTTAGGTAAAACACGATTAAATGCGTTGTAGAAATGGCTAATTGCTAAGTCATGAAAAATCTATTGAAAAGAAAGTCCATTGACATTGGCCCTGTTGATTCGAATTTGCATGTTTTGGAGATAAACACATTTTTGTACCAAGTTTTTCTATTCTTTCGGGCGGCACCGGCTCTTGCACAAATACCGAATGCCTATGATGCTCGATATGACAGGGCGAGATATTGGCGCCTTTAAATAACCAACGGCCACCCTATACCCGCAGCGATCGGTCCTTTGGACAAGAACGATCACCTACAGGAGCTTGTAGAGGATCGTCAACTCCACTGTGGTATCGCAATGGACTTGGAAAGTGAGTCTGTAAACCTAACCTATTTCTCTATAAATTTTTTTATCTAAACAGAATTTTTGTTTCCGAGGCCTGGGTACTTGTGAAAGCACACGAGGCAGAGCTTGGAGTGTTAGAGAGAAAGATTCATCGTAAAATTTATGAACCAGTTTGCATTGATGGAGAGTATTGGTGTCGTATGAACCACGAACTTTACGACGTTAGCATAGTTAAATGTATTAAAATACAACGCTTGCGTTGGCTATGTCAGTTGTCACAATGAACGAAGAAGCTCCAGCGAAGAAGTCTTTTGAAGGCGCTCAAGATTGTTACACGCAAACCGGGATGGTCAAAAGCCCGATGGAATGATCAAGTGGTTAGAGCTACGGGTCTCGTTCAGATCCAAATTCTTATAACAGATAGCTGAACCGGACCCGCTCCGGTGGGGGACACTTCGCCCTGAATGTGGATATCTAATTCACGCCACTGTAGCCTATGGCCGCCTATGACGCTGAATGCCTGTGTTCGAATCCTGGCGAGAACATCGGACAAAATTTAAAGCGGTGGTTATCCCCTCTTAATGCTGGCGACATTTGCGAGGTGCCATGCCATGCATGGTCATGTACAAAATTCTTCCCAAAGAGGTTTCGCACTGCGGCACGCCGTTCGGACTCAGCTATAGAAAGATCCTTATCATTGTGGTTCAACTTAAATCGAAAAGCACTTATTGTTGTGTCAGAAGTTTGCCCCTGCTCGGTTCCTTGTAAAATGTTTACTCTACTCCCAAATGTCTTTTTATACCCACCACCGTAAGATAGGGGGTATATTCATTTAGTCATTCCATTTGTAACACATCGAAATATCAATTTCGGACCCTACAAAGTATATATATTTCGGATCGTCTTACAATTCTAAGACTATTTAACGATGTCCGTGTGGCTGTCCTTCTATCCGTCTGTCCGTCCGCCTGTTGTAATCACTCTACAGCCTTCAAAAATTGAGATATTGAGCTAAAATTTGGTTTTTTTTTGATGCACGCTGGTTAAGTTCTTGAACGGACCAAATCGGATCATATTTGGATATAGCTGCTATATAGACTGATCTTTCGATAAAGGGTCTAATGCCCATAAATGCTTTATTATACCCTCCACCATAAGATGGGGGGTATACTAATTTCGTCATTCTGATTGTAACTACTCGAAATATTCGTCTGAGACCCCATAAAGTTCTTGATCGTCGTGAAATTTTATGTCGATCTAGCCATGTCCGTCCGTCTGTCCATCCGTCCGTCCGTCTGTCTGTCGAAAGCACGCTAACTTCCGAAGGAGTAAAGCTAGCCGCATGAAATTTTGCACAAATACTTCTTATTAGTGTAGGTCGGTTGGTATTGTAAATGGACCATATCGGTCCATGTTTTGATATAGCTGCCATATAAACCGATCTTGGGTCTTGACTTCTTGAGCCTCTAGAGTGCGCAATTCTTATCCGATTGGGATGAAATTTTGCACGACTTGTTTTGCTATGACATCCAACAACTGTGCCAAGTATGGTTCAAATCGGTCCATAACCTGATATAGCTGCCATATAAACCGATCTTATGTCTTGACTTCTTGAGCCTCTAGAGTGCGCAATTCTTATCCGATTGGAATGAAATTTTACACGACGTGTTTTGTTGCGATATCCAACAACTGTGCTAAGTATAGTTCAAATCGGTCCATAACCTTATATAGCTGTCATATAAACCGATCTTGGGTCTTGACTTCTTGAGCCTCTAGAGGTCGCAATTATTATCCGATTTGCCTGAAATTTTGTACGACGGATTCTCTTATGACCATTAACATACGTGTTTATTATGGTCTGAATCGGTCTATAGCCCGATACAGCTCCCATATAAATCGATCTCTCTATTTTACTTGTTGAGCCCACAAAGAGCGCAATTCTTATTCGAATTGGCTGAAATTTTACACAGGTCTCCAACATATAATTTAATTGTGGTCCAAACCGGACCATATCTTGATATCGCTCTAATAGCAGAGCAAATCTTTTCTTATATCCTTTTTTGCCTAAGAAGAGATGTCGGGAAAAGAACTCGACAAATGCGATCCATGGTGGAGGCTATATAAGATTCGGCCCGGCCGAACTTAGCACGCTTTTACTTGTTTTTTCATCCGATTTTGCTGAAATTTGAAACAGTGAGTAGTTTTAGGTGTCCCGACATCTGATTCAAATATGGTTCAGATCGGACTATATTTAGATATAGCTACCATATAGACCGATCTGGCGATAAAGGGTCTGAAGCCCAAAAAAGCTCTATTTATTAAGCAATTTCGCTGAAATTTGAAACAGTGTGTAGTCTTAGTTCTCTCGACACATATCGAAACATATTTTGGGGCGGCCAAATATCGGACTAATTTTAGATATAGCTGTCATATAGACCGATCTTACGATAAGGGTCCTAAATCCCATAAAAGCAATATTTATTACCCGATTTAGCTAAAATTTGAAATGGTGAGTAGGTTAGGGACTCCCAACATCCGACCTAATTATGGTTCAGATCGGACTATATTTAGATATAGCTGCCATATGTACCGATCTGCCGATAAAGGGTCTGAAGGCCAAAAAGTGGGGTGACCCCCCATACACTAAGCCCGGAAAATATAGCAGCAACGTGCTCTATTTTCATATATCTATATATCATTTATTTGAACCCCATACTGCCATTGGCTTCAAAATTGGATATCAAATCCGTTTTGTAATCTCAAACATCTTTCATTTCAACCCCTTATTGCCAAAGTCAGCAAATATGTCCGGTTTGGGGTATGTACCCTAAAAACTATCAATATCGAGCTCCACTCTCTTTAAGACCCAAATTGTCATGGTGAGCAAATACTTCCTATTTGGGGGTTGTTATGGGGGTGGGGTGGCCCTATAGACTATTGATATCAGATTCGCGTTTTACTCCCAAAGACCTTGCATTTGAGACACACATTGGCTAAGGTCATAGGTTTTTCCTCTGTGTGTTTTTTTTTTTTGGGCAGGGCTTGCCCCCCAAACACTTGGTTCCACACTTGGATATCAGATTCGTATCACTCGCAAATACCTTTAAATGGAGTTCCATATTGCCATGGTCGGTATATATGTCCGATTTTATCGTTTTTTAGGGGTTGGTCCGACAATTCGATATCAGCTACATTTTTGTACCCTCCACCATAGGATGGGGGCTATACTAATTTCGTCTTTCCGTTTGTAACACCTCGAAAAATGCGTCTGAGACCACACAAAGTATGTATATATTCTTGATCGTCATGACATTTTAAGTCGATCTAGCCATGTCCGTCCGTCTGTAGAAAGCACGCTAACTTTCGAAGGAGTAAAGCTAGGCGCTTGAAATTTTGCACAAATACTTTTTATTAGTGTAGGTCGGTTGGGATTGTAAATGGGCCTACTCGGTCCATGTTTTGATATAGCTGCCATATAAACAGATCTTGGGTCTTGACTTCTTGAGTTTCTAGAGGACGCAATTCTCATCCGATTTGGCTGAAATTTTGCACGAAATTCTTTGGCATTATTTCCGATACCTGTGCCAGGTATTGTTTAAATCGATTGATACTCTTATATAGCTGCTATATAAACCCACATTGGGTATTGACTTCTACAGCTTCTAGAGTGCGAAATTCTTTTCCGATTTAGCCGAAATTTTGCGTGAAGTGTTTTCTTTTGACTGTGTCTAGTATGGTCTAAAACAGTCCATATCCTGATATAGCTGCCATATAAACCGATCTCCCGATAAGACTTCTTGAGCTTCTAGAGGGCGCAATTCTTATTTAACATGGTTGAAATTTTGGTATTGGTATGACTTCCAACAACTGTTCCAAGTATGGTCTAAATCGGTATATAACCTGATATAGCTGCCATATAAACCAATCTCACAGTTTGATTCTTGAGCCTCTTGAGGGCGCAATTATTACTCTATTTGCCTGCAATTTTGGAGGTGATATTTTTCTATAACTGATGTTTTTATACCCTCCACCATAAGATGGGGGGTATACTAATTTCGTCACTCTGATTGTAACTACTCAAAATATTCGTCTGAGACCCCATAAAGTATATATATATTCTTGATCGTCGTGAAATTTTATGTCGATCTAGCCATGTCCGTCCGTCTGTCTGTCGAAAGCACGCTAACTTCCGAAGGAGTAAAGCTAGCCGCTTGAAATTTTGCACAAATACTTCTTATTAGTGTAGGTCGGTTGGTATTGTAAATGGGCCATATCGGTAGATGTTTTGATATAGCTGCCATATAAACCGATCTTGGATCTTGATTTCTTGAGCCTCTAGAGTGCGCAATTCTTATCCGATTGGGATGAAATTTTGCACGACGTGTTTTGTTATGATATCCAACAACTATGCCCAGTATGGTTCAAATCGGTTTATAACCTGATATAGCTGCCATATAAACTGATCTTGGATCTTGACTTCTTCAGCCTCTAGAGGGCGCAATTCTTATCCGATTGGAATGAAATTTTGCACGACGTGTTTTGTTATTATATCCAACAACTGTGCCAAGTATGGTTCAAATCGGTTCATAACCTGATATAGCTGCCATATAAACCGATCTTGGGTCTTGACTTCTTGAGCCTCTAGAGTGCGCAATTCTTATCCGATTGGAATGAAATTTTGCACGACGTGTTTTGTTGCGATATCCAACAATTGTGCCAAGTATGGTTCAAATCGGTCTCTAACCTTATATAGCTGTCATATAAACCGATCTGGGTCTTGACTTCTTGAGCCTCTAGAGGGCGCAATTCTTATCCAATTTGAATGAATTTTGTCACGTAGTATTTTGTTATGATATCCAACAACTGCGCCCTATATGGTTCAAATCGGTTCATAACCTGATATAGCTGTCATATAAATAGATCTGGGAACTTGACTTCTTGAGCTTCTAGAGGGCTTAATTTCTATCCGATTTGGCTGAAATTTCGCAAGACGTTTTTTATTGTTACTTTCAACAACTATGTCAAATAAAGTACAAGTCGGTTCATAACCTGATATAGCTGCCATATAAACCGATCTGGGATCTTGACTTCTTGAGCCTGTAGAGGTCGCAATTATTATCCGATTTGTCTGAAATTTTGTACGACGGATTCTCTCATGACTATTAACATACGTGCTTATTATGGTCTGAATCGGTCTATAGGCCGATACAGCTCCCATATAAATCGATCTCTCTATTTTTAAGCCCCCAAAGGGCGCAATTCTTATTCAAATTGGCTGACATTTTACACAGGTCTCCAACATATAATTTAATTGTGGTCCAAGCCGGACCATATCTTGATATCGCTCTAATAGCAGAGCAAATCTTTTTTTATATCCTTTTTTTTGCCTAAGAAGAGATGCCGGGAAAAGAACTCGACAAATGCGATTCATGGTGGAGGGTATATAAGATTCGGCCCGGCCGAACTTAGCACGCTTTTACTTGTTCTATTTAAAAATGTCATTCAATGAACTTGAATGTCCATTGTGATCATTGTGCACCATCTGTAAAAATTTCAAGCAAATCAGTTTAGCCGTTTTTGAGTCAAACAAACCAACAAAGAAACACGTCTTAGTTATTGTGTCCGTCATGACAGGTCGCTGTCTAATCGGAAAACATGCTGACGGACTGAAGGTTGCCAGTAACGACTTTTGCAGAAGTCGTGAGAACATCGCTGTTGTTGTTTTTTTGTTGTTGAACATTCGCAATTAGTTGAGCTTTTTAAAACGATCTGGACTTTTGATGATATGGAAAATTTTGGAAATTTTAGAAAATTTCTCAAAATTTTATTTCTACAGAAAATTCATTAGAAATATTTTGTAAAATTTTATTTTTGTGGAAAATTTTCCAATTTTTTTTTCTATAAAAAATTTTGCATAAATTTTTTTTGAAGAAAATTTTGCATAAATTTTTTTTTGAGAAAATTTTTCAATAAATTTTTTTTTGTAAGAAAATTTACCAAAAAAAATTTTCTATAGAAAATTTAGTCAAATTTTATTTTTAAATAAATCCGATCTACGAAACCAGTCAAATGCTATAACAAAGCAAATTTCTGCCTAATTTTAACAAGTAAAAAAAGTGTTAGATTTGACCGTGCCGAACTTTGGATACCCACCAGCAAGGATATAATAATCGTCCTATTTTATTGGGTTGCCCAAAAAGTAAAAGTAATAAAACTTAGAATGAACTTTAATCAAATATACTTTTTTTACACTTTTTTTCAAAAGCAATCTAAAAGCAACAGCTGATAACTGACAGAAGAAAGAATGCAATTACAGAGTCACAAGCTGTGAAAAAATTTGTCAACGCCGACAAATCCGCAATTACTTTTTGGGCAACCCAATATTATAACTCCACTATTATATCCATAGTTTTATCTAAATAGGGGCTGATCTCGATCATATTTTATTCAGGTCCCGAGAGCTCACAAAAAGTAACTGTTTCAGCGAAATCAGACAAGAAATCCGTTAGTAATGGGATTAGGATCCAAACTTAGAAGATCGATCTATATGACAGCTACATCTGTATAGACTGATCTAATTTATATTTGGGTCGAATGTCGGGAGGTTTAAAACAACTCACTACTTAAAATTTCAACGAAATCTGGTAATAAATAAAGCTTTTATGGGCTTCAGACCCTCAATCGGCATACCGGTCTATATGACAGCTATATCTAAATATCGTCCTATCTTTACAATATCTGTGTCAGATGGCGGGAGGCTTAAAACAAGTCACTGATTCACATTTCAGTGAAATCGGATAATAATTTAAGCTTTTATGGGCTCAGACTCTCAAGCGGCAGATTGGTTTATATGGCAGTTATATCTAAATATAGTCCGAACTGAACCATATTTAAGTCGATTATTCGGAGGCTCAAAGAAACTCACTGTTTCGAATTCCAGTAAATTGGGTAACAAATAAAGCTTTTATGGGCTTCAGACCCCTTATCAGCAGACCGGTCTATATGGCAGCTTTATCTATATATAGTCCGATCTGAAACCATATTTGAGTTGGATGTTGGGAGGCTCAATACAACTCACTGTTTAAATCGGGTTATAAATGCATCTTTTATTTATGGGCTTCAGACCCCTTATCGGCAGATCCGTCGATATGGCAGCTATATCTAAATATAGTCCGATCTGAACCATATTTAGGTCAGATATCGGGAGGCCCAAAACTTCTCACTGTTTCAAATTTCAGCGACATGGGATAAAAAACAAAGCATTTAATCCTTTTATCTACAGATCGGTCTATATAGCAGCTATATCCAAATAGGGTCCGATTCGGCCGTTCAAGAACTTAACCAGCGTGCATGCATATCAACACACGGCCATTGAAGCCATCACACCTAATATGGTTGAAAAGTCTTCTAACCAAAGACGAAACGCGTCCCATAGTGGTTGGTGTGTATTGCTATCTTTGGCTTTCCTCTTCCATTTGCATCTTCCATCATTCAGCTAGTCTCGAAAGAGAAACAAACATATTTTATTTATATAGAAATTTTTTTTCTTAGAAAACTTGGTCAACACTTTATTTCCTGGAGAATTTTATGAAAATTTTATTCTAAAACAAATATTCTCAAAATGTTAATTCCTTAAAATATGTAGTCAAAATATTTCTCTAAACATTTTTTTTTTAATTTTAATTTTCTGGAAAATTTTGTTTAAAATTATTCCTAAAGAAAATTTTATTGCAAAGAAAATTTTGTCAACCTCTTTTTCTATTCGAAATTTTATCCAAAAATTTATTTCTGCAAAAAATTTGTTTACATTTTGGTTTATATAAATGTTCTCAAATTTAATTATGTTTTCATTGTATTTATTATTTTTTTTTTAATTGCATTACCTTAATTTTTTCCAAAGGAGTTTATATACAAAATAGTGCCTATACACGATTTTCAGCAAAGCTTTCAAAGTTTATTTTTAATATCTGATAAATCAATTCCTTTCTTTTAACATATCTGCAATTTAAAATCCCTCATCGACATCCCTACATGCAACTCAAACATTACGATGTAACATAACTAGCCTAGATTACTTATTTGGCCATGTGGCAACACTCTTTTAGTCAGCTGTAACAACAAAAACATTTTCGCGCATTTTTCGTGTTGTGTGTGCAAGGTTAGTGTCAAGTGGAAAACAAAGTAAAAAGATGAACCTACAAAAACTCCCAAAAAAATGTTACAAATATGAATGAAATCAAGTGTATTGAGTGACAAAAGTATAAAGAGATTGAAATCGTTGAAAAGTCTGCGTAGCCATTGAACGAACAAAGAGTTTAGTGGGCTGGTGAAAAGCAAGTGGAAAATAGCAGATTGTGGGCCAGGTCATAGCAATGTTGAATGAACTTTTCATTGATACTCGTGCTTACATACATATGTGCTTTAGCAACTGTTTACCAATGATTGTCAGAAAATCAAGCACAGCCACATAAAAAAGGTGTTCTAATCATAGGAAACATAGCAAAACGTTGTCCCCTGCTTTTGTTGGTTAACTTGTGAAATGTTCCAAAGATTGTGGCTAAATCCAAGTGAAGTTTAATGTTCTTTTATCTTCTACTGATAAAATATGTGATTTACAAATTGATTGAATTAATACAAATCAGTGAACTTAGAAAATGTTGAGAATAGAAATACAAAGCAAAACAAGTTTTTATATGCGCCCCGCTGCCCTTCTCTCCCTTTTTCAATCAAGCGTTAAAAAAGCCGGTTGAAATGTTTTGTTTATGTGTGCGTCGTTGTTGTTGCTGTTTTGTTTCTTATTAGACAACACAACTTGTTCAATGTTCGTCGGTTCGGTTCGGTTAAAAATTGTTCGATGCTGCTGTTCATAATGAACAAGTTGGTGCCACTCAAAAGGACTGAAGTTGATTGGGGTCGCTCGCTTGCTCAGCTACATGCATTATGGGAAGCATAGAAAGTAAGTTGAGAGATTAGCATTTGTTTTTGTAGTGTAAAGATATACAGCACACAGATGATAAATGAGGTTGGCGAAATGCTATTGAGACAAGTAAAAAGGCGTTAAGTTCGGCCGAGCCGAACTTTGGATACCCGCCACCTCGGGTATATATGTAAACCACCTTTCGTCAAAATCCCGTTAAAAATGCACACCTTATGCCTCATATCAGCTATAACGAAATATGTTCCGATTTGGACCGAATACTAATAAGTACAAGTCATTTTTCAATTGTGTATAACAAAATATTGGTCTTTTAGCTATATCTAAAAATAAACCAATCTGAACCATATACGATACGGATGTCGAAAAGCCTAACATAAGTCACTGTGTCAAATTTCAGTGAAATCGGATAATAAATGTGGCTTATATGGACCTAAGACCCTAAATCCGCGGATCGGTCTACACGGGGGCTATATCAAGATATAGTCCGATACAGCCCATCTTCCAACTTCACCTGCTTATGGACAAAACAAGAATCTGTGCAAAGTTTCAGCTCAATATCCCAATTTTAAAGACTGTAGCGTGATTTCAACAGACAGACGGACGGACATGGCTAGATAGTCTTAGCTTTTTACGCTGATCAAGAATATATACTTTAGAGGGTCGGAAATGGATATTTCGATATGTTGCAAACGGAATGACAAAATGAATATACCTCCATCCTTCCCTGGTGGGTATAACAAGTAAAAAAGGTACTTTTTGTGGTCAAATGGTACCATTTTTTACTCTTTACGACCGTAGCTTCCTCTCATAACTTAGCACGTAAATGGGCATTAAGATCGGCCGGGCCGAGCTTTGGATACCCACCACCTCGGGTATATATGTAAACCCCCTTTCGTCGCAATCCAGTGAAAATTGGATAACTTACGCACCCAAATTCGGCACGGACATTGAGTGGTCTACTAGATAAAGTCACTGTTGAATTTTGTATTCAAAATTTCAACAAAATCGGGCAATAAATAAAGCTTTTATGAGCTTCAGACCCATAATCGTCATATCGGTCTATATGACAGCTAATCTAAATACAGTCCGATCCGAACCATATTTGGGACGGATGTCGGGAGACCTAAAGCTACCCACTGTTTCAAATTTCAGCGAAATCGGATCAAAAATAAAGCTTTTATGGGCTTCAGACCCTTTATCGGCAGATCGGTCTATATGGCAGCCATATCTAAATATAGTCCGATTTGAACCACCGTAGCGCAGAGGTTAGCATGTCCACCTATGACGCTGAATGCCTGATTTCGGATCCTGGCGAGACCATCAGAAAAAAATTTCCAGCGGTGGTTTTCCCCTTCTAATGCTGCCAACATTTGTGAGGTACTATGTCATGTAAAACTTCTCTTCAAAAATGTGTCGCATTGCGGCACGCCGTTCGGACTCAGCTATAAAAAGGAGGCCCCTTATCATTGAACTTAAACTTGAATTGGACTGCACTCATTGATATGTGATATGTGTTGTCCCTGTTCCTTAGTGGAATATTCATGGGCAAAATTTGCAATTTTTGAACCATATTTGGGTCCTATGTTGGGAGGCGTAAAGCTACTTACTGTTTCAAATTTCAGCGAAATCTTGTAAAAAATAATGCTTTTATGGGCTTCAGATCCTTTATTTGGAAATCAGTCTATATAACAGCTATATCTTAATGTAGTCCGATTTAATCCATATTGAGATCAGATGTCGGGAGGCCTAAAACTACTCACTGTTTCAAATTTCAGCGAAATCGGATAAAATATAAAGCTTTTATGGGCTTCAGACCCTTTATCGGCAGATCGGTCTATATAGCAGCTATATGCAAATGTGGTCTGATTTGGCCCGTTCAAGAAGAGCGTGCATCAAAAAGATGTATCTGTGCCAAATTTCAGCTCAATATCTAAATTTTTGAAGGCTGTAGAGTGATTACAACAGACGGACGAACAGGACAGACATACGGACATCGTTTTATCGTCTTTGAATTTTACAAATGCAAATTGCAAATTTTGCCCATGAACATTCCACTAAGGAACAGAGGCAAACTTCTCACATATCAATGAGTGCAGGCCGATTCCAGTTTAAGCTCAATAATAAGGGGCCTCCTTTTTATAGCCGAGTTCGAACAGCGAGCCGCAGAGCGACACCTCTTTGGAGAGAAGTTTTACAATGTTTGGCCCCTCGACATCCTTGTTTAATTTAGGCCATAACGGTCTTAACTTGGATATAACTGCCATATAGACCGATCTCTCGATTTAAGGTCATGAGTCAGATTAGGCGCATTTATGGTCCGGTTTCGCTGAAATGGCACAGATCGGTCCACATTTGGATACAGCATCCATATAGACCGATCTCTCGATTTAATGTCTTGGGCTTTAATAGGCGCATTTCTTATCCAATATCGCTGAAATTTGACACAGTGACTTATATTAGGCTTTTCGACATCCGTGTCCTATATGGTTCAGTTTGGTCTTTATTTGGATATAGCTGCCAAAAAGACCAATATTGAAAAGAGACTTGTATTTATTAGACCACTCAATGTCTGTGCCGAATTTGGTCTAAATCGGACCATATACCCTAGGTGGTGGGTATCCAAAGTTCGACCCGGCCGAACTTAATGCCTCTTTACTTGTTTTAATTGGAATAATTTAACAATTTCAATCATTTGTATACCCGCCACCATAGAATGGGGTGTATAGTGTAAAACACTATATGCTCAATTTCAGCCAAATCGCATAAACATTGTGGCTTGTAAGGGCTCAAGAAGTCAAATCGGGAGATCGGTTTATATGGGAGCTATATTAGATTATAGTCTCTGACTCAGTTGTTGAAAGTCACAACAGAACCATACACGCAAAATGTCAGCGAAATCGGATAAACATTGCGGCTTGTAAGGGCTCAAGAATTCAAATCGGGAGATCGGTTTATATGGGAGCTATATTAGATTAAAGACCGATTTTGATCATACTTGGCACAGTTGTTGAAAGTCACAACAGAACACTACACGCAAAATGTCAGCGAAATCGGACATAAAATGACGGCTTGTAAGGGCTCAAAAAGTCAAATCGAAAGATCGTTTTATATGGGAGCTATATCAGGTTATAGACCGATTTGGACCGTACTTAGCACAGTTGTTGAATGTCATAACAAAACACTACACGCTCAATTTCAGCCAAATAGTATACCCCCATCCAATGGTGGTGGGCATACTAATTTGGATCAATTAATTTTGTGATTAAAAGCTGATTTTATTTTTTCTGTGTATTATTCAGCAATCCTCGTATTGCTGCGGTATTTTAAGAGGGCGTTCATAATTATACCCTCCACCATAAGATGGGGGGTATACTAATTTCGTCATTCTGTTTGTAACTACTCGAAATATTTGTCTGAGACCCCATAAAGTATATATATTCTTGATCGTCGCGACATTTTATGTCGATCTAGCCATGTCCGTCCGTCTGTCCGTCCGTCCGTCCGTCTGTCTGTCGAAAGCACGCTAACTTCCGAAGGAGTGAAGCTAGCCGCTTGAAATTTTGCACAAATACTTCCTATTAGTGTAGGTCGGTTGGTATTGAAAATGGGCCATATCGGTCCATGTTTTGATATAGCTGCCATATAAACCGATCTTGGGTCTTGACTTCTTGAGCCTCTAGAGTGCGCAATTCTTATCCGATTGGAATGAAATTTTACGCGACGTGTTTTGCTATGATATTCAACAACTGTGCCAAGTATGGTTCAAATCGGTTTATAACCTGATATAGCTGCCATATAAACCGATCTTGGGTTTTGACTTCTTGAGCCTCTAGCGTGCGCAATTCTTGTCCGATTGGAATCAAATTTTGCACGACGTGTTTTGTTATGATATCCAACAACTGTGCCAAGTATGGTTCAAATCGGTCCATAACCTGATATAGCTGCCATATAAACCGATCTTGGGTCTTGAGTTCTTGAGCCTCTAGAGGGCACAATTCTTATCCGATTTGGATGAATTTTTGCACGACGTGTTTTGTTATGATATCCAACAATTGTGCCAAGTATGGTTGAAATCGGTCCATAACCTAATATAGCTGTCATATAAACAGATCTGGGGATTTGACTTCTTGAGCTTCTAGAGGGCGCAATTCCTATCCGATTTGGCAAAAATTTTGCATGACGTATTTTATTTTTACTTTTAACAACTGTGTCAAATAAGGTTCAAATCGGTCCTTAACCTGATATAACTGCCATATAAACCGATCTGGGATCTTGACTTCTTGACCCCTAGAGGTCGCAATTATTATTCGATATGCCTGAAATTTTGTACGACGGATCCTCTCATGACCATCAACAAACGTGTTTATTATGGTCTGAATCGGTCTATAGCCCGATACAGATCCCATATAAATGGTTCTCTCTATTTTACTTCGTGAGCCCCAATGGGCGCAATTCTTATACGAATTGGCTGAAATTTTACACAGGTCTCCAACATATAATTTAATTGTGGTCCGACTCTTTTCTTATATCCTTTTTTGCCTAAGAAGAGATGCCGGGAAAAGAAGTCGACAAATGCGATCCATGGTGGAGGGTATATAAGATTCGGCCCGGCCGAACTTAGCACGCTTTTACTTGTTTTCATTCAATTTTCCTCCCAAGAAACATCATTTTGCAAATCCATTTTTAACCTTGAATTCCTCTATTCGCAAGCATTGTGTCTCCGGCACCTGATTCGCACCAAACATGCCGCATCGAACATCACCGTTTCGAGTAGGGTGAGCTTAAATATGAGGAAAATGTAAATAAATGGTTCGGTATGATGCTGTTGCGTTTAGTCGCAGTTACAACCTCGTCGTGGTAAAACGTCTCAAAGCGGAAGCGGAAATCGATTTTTCGTAAATTTTTCAAATAAAATTGAAAATCAATCAAAAGTTTTTGCAAATTCAAAGTAAGAAAAAAATCAAAATTCGAAAGCAAGTGTATCTCTAAGCTAAGGCAAAGAAAGAATTCCTCTTTCCCCCACAAAAAAAAAAAATCCAAAAATTCGAGCAACAACCTTAAAAAAAAGTTTACAAAGCTAAAAGGAAAAATCTAAAATATCACAAAATTTGAAATTAAATCAATTGGTGTAAGGGTTTTTATTGTTTGAGAATAAAAATAATTGGATTTCATAATTTGTGAGTGCATTTGTGCCTGTCTATTGTCTAATTAAGTAATTAAATAATAATACAAAAAAAAAATCCATATAATTGTGTATGGTGTTATTGGTTTTTGTCACCACCAAGTGTTTTAAATTTTAAATTTTCTAACAACTAAAGAAAATTGCAGATTTTCAACGATAATTACAAAATTTTCCCAATTTTTGGGAAAAAAAAGAAAATAATAGAAAACAACTAAGAGGTAAGTTCCAGATTCAAGAGCTTGAAGCAGCATTGTTTGAAATAAACTACAACTACAACATGAACAAAATTGGGAAACTTTATCCTATCAGCATTTGTCAATCAACAAGATGAAGATGACTTTTATAACTGCATTTATTTCTTTAAATTTCTGCTCCAGAAGTTTGTTGACTGACCACACCGAAACACAAACACGCACATGAACATAAAGTGTTCACTCACCAGTGGCCAGTAGAGGTAGAGGAAGGAGAACACTTCTTTGATTAACATCTTCTGTCAGTTGGCCTGTCACTGATTGTTGGTTGCAGGCAATAGAACTTTGGAGTCCTTTCCTGCTGACCTCCCTTTCGCAGTGCTTTCTCTTCGCTTAGCACTCACTCCTTTGTCCCCACAAAAGGCATAATGGGCCAAGCTATAAGCATTTAACATTGTTGGAAGGCAATGCCAGGCGAGGAGAAGAGAAGAGCTGCAAAACGTGTCAAAAGTTTTCCAAGGGCCAGTTTGGCTTTAAGACAAATTCTCTTCAGCATTTGCAAAATGCAAGAACAGCAGCGATAACAACTGCACTTTGCTGCCAAGCTCATGTAAACGATAAGTGCCAGCAAGACGACGACCTTGGACAAGAAATATGTTTCTATAGATGTGTTGGCTGGCTGTATGACTAGATGTTTGGCTAGCTCTACGCTTGGCTGGCTGGCTGGCTGGCTGGCTGGCTTTTTGTTTGAAATCGAGAGGGAGTGGGAAAGAGCGAGAGTTAGAGAACATACACATCTACATATGTCTATAAACCAGTGTTTGTTGTTATTAATGTTGTTGGTGTCTATGGCTTAGTGCATGCAAATGTCCTTCACAACAATGGAACAGGATATTACATCTTTTCCTTGAAGATAACACAGCAATAAAAAGGATTGAAAGCTTTTTGCTGACATACTACATTCAAAACTAAATTGCCATACAATAGCTAAGTGAATAAAATGTGTGTGTGTGAAAGTGAGTGTGTGTGTGTGTGTGTCTGCCATTAGATCACTTATTTGAATTCCTATGCCATGCTCAAGAACAATTTGATTGAATTATAAGATTTCCATTAAAGTTCAAAGGCCTTTCAAAGCAAAGCCTTTTTACTATTTGTTGGCATTGTGAGCGAGAAAACAATGTGTGAAAAGGCTGGCATTGTTAAATTTTAGGAAATGATGTTATTGAATTGAAGTGTATGCATTTCATTTGGAATAATTAAGGCAAAGAAAATGAAAAAAAAACAAAACATGTAAAAGCGTGCTAAGTTCGGCCGGGCCGAATCTTATATACCCTCCACCATGGATTGCATTTGTCGAGTTCTTTTCCCGGCATGCCTTCTGAGGCAAAAAAGGATATAAGAAAAGATTTGCTCTGCTATGAGAGCGATATCAAGATAGGGTCCGGTTTGGACCACAATTAAATTATATGTTGGAGACCTGTGTAAAATGTCAGTCAATTCGAATAAGAATTGCGCCCTTTGGGGGCTCAAGAAGTAGAAGTTATATGGGAGCTGTATCGGGCTATAGACCGATTCAGACCATAATAAACACGTATGTTGATGGTCAAGAGAGGATCCGTCGTACAAAATTGCAGGCAAATCGGATAATATTGGGTTGCCCAAAAAGTAATTGCGGATTTTTCATATAGTCGGCGTTGACAAATTTTTTCACAGCTTGTGACTCTGTAATTGCATTCTTTCTTCTGTCATTTAGCTTGCTTTAGAAAAAAGTGTAAAAAAAATATATTTGATTAAAGTTTATTCTAAGTTTTATTAAAAATGCATTTACTTTCTTTTAAAAAATCCCCAATTACTTTTTGGGCAACCCAATAATTGCGACCTCTAGAGGCTCAAGAAGTCAAGATCCCAGATCGGTTTATATGGCAGCTATATCAGGTTATGAACCGATTTAAACCTTATTTGACACAGTTGTTAAAAGAAAAAATAAAAAAACATCATGCAAAATTTCAGCCAAATCAGATAGGAATTGCGCCCTTAAGAAGCTCAAGAAGTCAAGTCCCCAGATCTGTTTATATATGACAGCTATATCAGGTTATGAACCGATTTGAACCATACTTGGCACACTTGTTGGATATCATTACAAAACACGTCGTGCAAAATTTCATTCCAATCGGATAAGAATTGTGCCCTCTAGAGGCTCAAGAAGTCAAGACCCCAGATCGGTTTATATGACAGCTATATAAGGTTATGGACCGATTTGAACCATACCTGGCACAGTTGTTGGATATCATAACGAAACACGTCGTGCAAAATTTCATTCCAATCGGATATGAATTGCGCCCTCTAGAGGCTCAATAAGTCAAGACCCAAGATCGGTTTATATGGCAGCTATATCAAAACATGGACCGATATGGCCCATTTATAATACCAACCGACCTACACTAATAAGAAGTATTTGTGCAAAATTTCAAGCGGCTAGCTTTACTCCTTCGGAAGTTAGCGTGCTTTCGACAGACAGACGGACGGACGGACGGACGGACGGAAGGACGGACGGACGGACGGACGGACAGACGGACGGACATGGCTAGATCGACATAAAATGTCACGACGATCAAGAATATATATACTTTATGGGGTCTCAGACGAATAGTTCGACTAGTTACAAACAGAATCCTATCCTATGGTGGAGGGTATACAAATGTAAAGCAAAGAAAAAAATTTTGCTCAAAGGACCAGATTTTTTCAAGATAAACGAGTAGGTTAAGGCAAACGATGAGAGAAGCAAAATTTGTAATATTCCACAACACCATGTCTGTTTACCACATTGTTGGCGCCTTGGTTAATATGCTTTGCTCCTACGAAGATGCACATCTGAGTTCAAAGCTTGTCAAGAACATCAGAAAAAATTCAACGAGGGTTATCTCCTCATTAATGCTTCTCCCCAAAAAGGGGAGAAGCTATAAAAAGGAGGCACCTTATCATTGAGCTTAAACTTGAATCGGAACATTCCATTAAGGAACAAAAGTCAACTTCTCACATATCTATTAGTGCATGTGAAAAGTTTGCTCCTGTTCCTTAATGAAATGTGTTAATGGGCAAATTAGCAATTTGTAAATGCTGGCAACCAGGGACGTAGCAGGATTTTAATTTTTTCAATATTGAAAAATTGCTAAAGTTCTTTTGTTACTATAAAATCGGTAAAGGTATGTACCTAAATTTTTTTATTGAAAAGTGTGGTCACCCAGATAACAGATTAAAGCATGTGCTCATTGACTTAAATCTAATGATGAAAAGATGTTGGTTGGTTGTATCTATAGACCTAACAATGCCATTCATCTTGACCTTCTTCAGAATGTTCTAAAAACTGTCACATTGGTTTATAATGAGGTTCTAATAACAGGCAATTTTAATTCGAATATTACTACTGGATAATATGTTGACACAGGGTCTTCATGCCACTAATATGTCCAGCCCATTTTTCATCCCCTGTCAATACACTTCTTGATCTATTTTTTGTTATCAATCCGAATACTACCCTTCTTTAGGACCAAGCTTCTGCATCATGTTTCTCTAAACATTATTTGATTTTCCTTACCTATAATTATACCCTACATCACTACTGTGGTTGAGGGCTTTATAACTTTGTGCATTTGTTTGTTCCACCCAGAAGGAAGAGATAGATAGACCTATTGATAAGTGTACAGATCGACTGGGAATCACTTTCTGATTCGATTTAGCTATGTCTGTATATATACCTGACCCGGTCCCGCTCCCCAGCGTCTTCTTTTACTTTTATATGACCAACCATCTAGGGGACGTCCCACCACCATAACAACCCCCAAATAGGACGTATTTGCTCACCAAGACAATTTGGGTCTTAAAGAGAGTGGAACTAAATATTTATAGTTTTTAAGGCCAATATCCCAAACCGGATATATTTGCTGAGTTTTGCAATAAGGAGTTTAAATGAGATTAGAAAACGAATTTGATATCCAATTGTGAGGCCAATGGCAATATGGGTTTCAAATAAATGATATATAGATATATGAGAATAGAGCACGTTGCTGATATATTTCCGAGCTTAGTGTTTGGGGGATCACCCCAATCCCCAAAACACCCCTAAATATTTACCGACCCTGTAAATGTGAAGTTTAATGAAAGGTATTGGGGGGTAGATCAAGAATTGATACCCACTTTCGGGACCAATTTTCTGGGGGTCTACCCCTTTCCCAAAATACCCCACAAATAGCAACTTTTTACTGACCATCGTAATATGGGGCTCAAAGAAAGGTATTTGGGAGAAGAATACGAATTTGATATCTAAATGTAGGACCATGTATTTAGGGCATCACCCCTTCCCCAAAACACCTCCCAAATGGTAAAAATTTTTCGGCCATGCAAATATGTGGCTCAAATGAAAGGTATTTGAGATTAGAAAACGAATTTGATAACCTTTTTTGGGGCCGTGTGTTTGAGGGACGCCTCATCGTGTAAACTCCCCTAAACCAATGGCAATATGGGGTTTAAGTAAATGGTATTTGAAAGAAGAGCACGATGCTGATAATTTTTTAAGGCCAAGTGTCTGGGGGACTACCTCACCACCGAAAACACCCCTAAATCATATATCATGAGAATATCGGGCTGAAATAAAGTTTTGTAAGAATGGAGTTTTTGTGGTGAAGGGTGGATCCCCTGAAATGTGGTCCCATATTTGGATATTAGATTCGTTTCTACTCGCAAATGCCATTTATTTGAGTCCCATATTGCCATGGTCGGTAAATATGTCCGATTTAGGAGTGTTTTAGGGGTTGGGGTGGGCACCCTAACACTTGGTCCGACAATTGAATATCAGATACGTTTTCTTATGCTAAATACCTTTCATTTGAGTCCCATATTGTCGTGATTGGTATAAATAAATGTTTGGTATGTTTTAGGGAGGGGCGGGCCCCCTAGGTACACCATCCGAAATTTGGATACCAAATTTTTATTTTTGGGGTACCATATGAGAGCACACAAAATTTTGTACCACCCATCTCCGAGATCTGGCGTTTCTGAAAATTAGGGTAAGGGGGAGGGTCCGCCCCCCCTTCAGATATCAAAAAATGTAGTACCCTATTTTCATTGTTGTCATTTATCAACTGTAGTTATTACAGTTTGAACATACAGGCTCGAAATATGATACGGATTGTTTAATAACCCATCTGAAAACATCCACCGAGGTCCATCAAAATTGGTTCAGAATTGGATATAGCCCCCGCTATGTACTTAAAGGGTAGGTAGGTAGGGTATTATACAGTCGGCACCGCCCGACTTTTACCTTTCCTTACTGGTTTTAATATATCGCAGTTTGGACTAAGGTTTTTTAGAGCTCAATTTCCATTAGATAAATTGGAATGAGCTTTACTGCCTGATTACTGCTGATGAGCAACTGAAATTTCTTCAGTATAATATTCTTTCTTTGTAAAATGTTTCGGTTCCTATTAGGTATAAGAGAATCACTTTGAGTACGAAGCCCTGGCTTAGCTCTGCGATTAGAAGGTGTATCAATGATAGGGATAGAGCATATTCCAGGTGGAAGCGCTATAAGACACCCGAACTTTATGAGGAATTTCATGCTGCAAGAATGTATGCAAATGGTTGGATTGATTCAGCCAAGACTGAATTAGAACTCTTAGAACCGATTCAGTTTGGTCATTGATTCTAAGTGCAAATGGAAGCTTAGGGGGGTATGATTTTACTATTTACTGGCCATTGGTTATTTGAAGGCGCCTTGTCATCTCGAGTATCATTGGCACTCAGTATTCAATTAAGAGCCAGTACCACCTAACCCCTCACTGAGACTCTCCTGTCGAAATCGCTGACTGCCTGCAGCCGCATTTGCAGCTATTCCGCATAAAAATGAAGCTTTCCACTATCCACACTTTCCACTAAGAGCCAGTGCCACCTAACCCCTCACTGAGATTCCCCTCTCGAAATCGCTGACTGCCCGCAGCCTCATTTGAGCTACTCCGCATAAAAACGATGTTTTCTACTATCCGCAACCTATGGACGCGCCCGGTAGCTTTCAGCTAAGCTTCCCGTGATAACGATGGACATTTAACTAACCGCTGAACTATTTAAGACCGGAGGCCACACGCTGATAAGGCGTATGCACCAGCTTGTCTGCGCAATCTGGCTAGAAGAACGCATATCCGATGGTTGGAACCTCAGCATACTATGTTCCGTACACAAAAAAGGAGACATGACGAAATGTGCCAACTACGGAAGAATAGCATTCCTGCCCATTAGCATCAATGATATCAATGCGGCTTTAGTACCAGTTCTAAATCCACAATAGACCAGACATTCACACTGCGCCAAATCCTGGAAAAGACCCTAGAAGGATAAATCAACAAAAGTATTCAAAGGTATTTCAAGCCATGTCTGAGTTTGGTATTCCTGCAAAACTAATAAGACTCTGCAGGATGACACTGTCCGATACACGTTCCACAGTAAAAATAGGAAAGAATCTCTCCAAACCATTTAATACCAAACGAGGTTGCAGACATGGAGACCGCCTATCGTGTGGACTCCTTAATATCCTGCTGGATAACTCACAAGACAACAAATGCACTCGCCTATGCCGACGACATCGACATCATAGATCTGTCACCGATAGTAGTAACTGCAGCCTTTGAAAGAATCGAAAGAGAGTCAGTGAAAATGGGTCTGGCAGTAAATGGAGAGAAGACGAAATGGATGGTTTCAACTTCCAAAACGCCTTGTGCAACCGAGCAGATAAAGATATGGGGGAACCACAGTCAGCAACTTTTTCTGCCTCGGCACCGCCGTAACCGAAACGAATGACACCAGTTTTGAAGTAAGGGGAAAAATAATACTGGCAAACAGATGCTACAACAGATGTTGTAAGAATGGATGAAGAAGCTCCAGCAAAGAAGTCTTTTGAAGGCAAACACTGTGGTACATGCAAACCGAAACGACCAAAAGCCCGACGGAAAGATCAATTAGTGGGAGACACCTCGAAACTTGGTGTCAGATACTTTAGAATGAGCACAGAAGATCGAGGCGCTTGGAACGTTACGTTCGGTTATTGGAACAGTTGTTGTTGCTGTAGCCACATTTCCGCAAGCTCCTGTAGGTGAGCTAGCTCGTTCTAGTCCAAAGGACCGATCGCTGCGGGAACAAGATGGCCATTAACTCGCCTTGTCATATCGACCATCATTGGCAATCGCGACTATCTGACTGTCCGGGACTGTCGTTGCAGCTACTCTGTATGGAGCATTCCACTATCCGCAACCTGTGGATGCGCCCGGTAGCTCGCAGCTAAGCCTCTCGAGACAGTAATGAACACCACACAAATCGGACCTCAATGTTCCGGCCTGTATGTTGCTCACAGCTATCCCGTGCCGGGAGTGGAACTAATGTTCTGTCATAGGCAATTAAAGAAAGTAAGTAATGGAAGGTTATTAAATGGAGTTGGGAAGTAGTGGCCTCTGGGGATCACTGTTGGAGATGTGGACGAGCTCCACAACACATTCATTAAAATACCAACGCTGAAGCAGATGGGTATGATGATGGAGTGGTGGATGCCTTACATGATGACGGTGGTAAAATGTTTTGCAAAGGTTAGGCCCAACGCCGTTGGACCTGACGGGATTGATCCTGGGTTTATGCGTATACTTCTTCCGCGCTTATTACCACATTTCGTCTGCCTTCTCAATACCTCAATACGATGCTGAGTTCGAGCACATTTCCTACTTCTTGGAAACATGCTAGAATTGTGTGTGTGCCAATATGGAGTTTAGCCTCGCAGGAATCGTTGTTAACTGATATGCAATCAGCCTTGATCAAGGTCTCGGAATTCATAAGCAGCGACATTGATGACAATAAGGTCTGCTTGTTCTACTTGACCCCACAAGGGCCTACGACACCGTTGATCACCGAATCTTGTGCTTTAAATTTCATCGATTTGTCAATTTTTCTGCAACATCTGCAAGACTCATAATGTCATACGTTACGAATCGGTCACAGTCGGTACATACGGGGTCCACGATCTGCAGACCACTGGTTGTTAGTAAGGGTGTCCCCCAAGGGTCTATCGTCGGGCCACTCCTTTTCTCTAGTCTATAGCCGAGTACATATGTGCAAATCCACCTGAGCAGCCATATGGATGACATTGATCAGTGTATTCGGAATCTTAATGAGTATCTCTTCCGTGTTTGTGAGTGGGCCAAGGCGAATGGTCTTTAATTGAATCCTCAGAAATCGAATTCATTTTATAGATTCAGCTTCGACACACTTCTCAATGTGAGAGAAACTCAATTTCTGCACAAGATTATCTCAGGTACACGAGATCCAATAGGGGGAAGAAAATCATACCATTGAGACGGCGAAGTCTAGGTGGAGCAAGGAATGAAAAAGTTTGTTTTCTTTAATACACATAGTGTTTGCTTTTGTTCTCTTTTTCTTCTGGTTGTCTAAATGATGGGTGATTTCAAACTACATTCTGTCAATATACGAGGGTTGAGGGCTAATTTCTTTGCGGTGCATGCACATATTCATTTTCACCGTCCCAATATTCTAGCTCTTTGCGAGACCCAGATGCGCGAAGATTCTGATCCATAGGATCCATTCACATCCCTGGATACCACACTCTGTCTCTTTTTATTTCGCACAGAGGCCTTGTGGTATATGTACGTAATGATGTAGTGTTCCAAAGACGACAACACCTGGACTCACAGGATCCAGAATTTAATACTCTTTGGGTTAAATTCGGGATTGGAACACATATACTGCACTTCGGATTTCTATTGGGTTGCCCAAAAAGTAATTGCGGATTTTTTAAAAGAAAGTAAATGGATTTTTAATAAAACTTAGAATGAACTTTAATCAAATATACTTTTTTTACACTTTTTTTCTACAGCAAGCTAAAAATAACAGCTGATAACTGACAAAAGAAAGAATGCAATTACAGAGTCACAAGCTGTGAAAAAATCTGTCAACGCCGACTATATGAAAAATCCGCAATTACTTTTTGGGCAACCCAATATATGGAAGTCCATACTCAGAAAGTAAGGCTTCCATGAAGGGCTTTGACGCCCTTTCTGATTCCATTACAAATATTTTGGAGCATTTTCCGGCAGTGAAATCGTTGTTGCTGGGGATTTCAATGTCCACAACTCCTCCTGGATTTGCAATTCGAGCCATACGTATCCTGAGCTTTCTTGGCCACTACGTTGAGTTTATCGCTGCGCATAATGGTTTGGCACAACTAGTGAACGAACCGACACATATCGCATGTGTCCAAGGGCGCTAAAATAATACTCTAGACCCTTTCTTGACTTCACACCCTGAAAAGAATGAAGTTAATATTCGTGCACTTAATTTAACTGACACTACAACTAGTCTCCAATGTATAAAGTGACTAACTAGTAGTTTGTATAGGATAAATTACAATAGTTAATTTAGCTTAATAATAATTAAGTTTAATTCAATTAATATATTCGAAAGTGTTTAAGTGTTTTAGTTGAAACGTGTAAGTAAAGTTTTGATATCTCCAAAAGTTTTGTCGCTTCCTCATTTTCATGTTGATGGAGGCTGTAACGATCTACCATATAATGGCCCTATTCCCCTTGGAACTGGCTACCTACTAGCCCCAGCTGTGCTCAGTCTTGGGGGCGTTCTTTCTCCAACAGAAATAGGCATGGATGCGATTACATAAAGAAAATTTTAGGTAGCTCTTGAAAACTAATAGACAGATGGAAAGGAAAAGCATAGATAGTTAAAGAAGGAGAATGACGTTATTATGAAGGCGTGACACCAGATGTCAATTGGTCACATTGTATCTTACACCCACCCTGCCGTACAGAAAAGTATCTAAATACCTAACTGCCCTCCAGAGTGTGCTTTAGCGTGAGTACCGAACCTTTCGTGAATAAAAATTTTCGTTTACAAAAACATTGTGATATATATTCAAGAAATTATTAAAAATACATAAGATTGATTGAGTGGGAGAGATTAATTCGAATGCAGTAATTCAATGACAATAAATGGAAAATAAAATGTGTATTAGGGTGTAATGAAAAATTAAAAGCAGTATAAATTATTAATGTAAATGTCTGAAAGTATTTCTAATTCCTAATTGAAATGTTATGAATTTAATTTAGTAAATCTTATTGAAACGCTACAAAGATAAAATGATTGTTTTGTTTTAAAAGTTCGAGCATTTCAAACCGTTAACAAATGAAAGTGATAACAAGTAAAAGCGTGCTAAGTTCGGCCGGGCCGAATCTTATATACCCTCCATCATGGATCGCATTTGTCAAGTTCTTTTCCCGGCATCTCTTCTTTGGCAAAAAAGGATATAAGAAAAGAGTTACTCTGCTATTAAAACGATATCAAGATATGGTCCGGTTCGGACCACAATTAAATTATATGTTGGAGGCCTGTGTAAAATTTCAGCCAATTCGTTTAAGAATTGCGCCCATTGGGGCTCACGAAGTAAAATAGAGAGAACGATTTATATGGGATCTGTATCGGGCTATAGACCGATTCAGACCATAATAAACACGTTTGTTGATGGTCATGAGAGGATCCATCGTACAAAATTTCAGGCATATCGGATAATAATTGCGACCTCTAGGGGTCAAGAAGTCAAGATCCCAGATCGGTTTATATGGCAGCTATATCAGGTTATGAACCGATTTGAATCTTATTTGACCCAGTTGTTGAAAGTAAAAATAAAATACGTCATGCAAAATTTCAGCCAAATCGGATAGGAATTGCGCCCTCTAGAAGCTCAAGAAATCAAATCCCCAGATCTGTTTATATGACAGCTATATCAGTTTATGAACCGATTTGAACAATACTTGGCACAGTTGTTGGATATCATAACGAAATACTTCGTGCAAAAATTCATTCAAATCGGATAAGAATTGTGCCCTCTAGAGGGTCAAGAAGTCAAGACCCAAGATCGGTTTATATGGTAGCTATATCAGGTTATGGACCGATTTGAACCATACTTGGCACAGTTGTTGGGTATCATAACAAAACACGTCGTGCAAAATTTCATTCCAATCGGATAAGAATTGCGCACTCTAGAGGCTCAAGAAGTCAAGACCCAAGATCGGTTTATATGGCAGCTATATCAGGTTATGGACCGATTTCAACCATACTTAGGACAGTGGTTGGATATCATAACGAAATACTTCGTGCAAAAATTCATTCTGATCGGATAAGAATTGCGCACGCTAGAGGCTCAAGAAGTCAAGACCCAAGATCGGTTTATATGGCAGCTATATCAGGTTATGGACCGATTTGAACCATACTTAGCACAGTTGTTGGATATCATAGCAAAACACGTCATGCAAAATTTCGTTCCAATCGGATAAGAATTGCGCACTCTAGAGGCTCAAGAAGTCAAGACCCAAGATCGGTTTATATGGCAGCTATATCAAAACATGGACCGATATGGCCCATTTACAATACCAACCGACCTACACTAATAAGAAGTATTTGTGCAAAATTTCAAGCGGCTAGCTTTACTCCTTCGGAAGTTAGCGTGCTTTCGACAGACAGACGGACGGACGGACGGACAGACGGACGGACATGGCTAGATCGACATAAAATGTCACGACGATCAAGAATATATATACTTTATGGGGTCTCAGACGAATATTTCGAGTAGTTACAAACAGAATGGCGAAATTAGTATACCCCCCATCTTATGGTGGAGGGTATAATAAACAATGACTTACCACAATTGTCCCACGTTGTCATCTGGCCAGTTGACGATCGTTGTTGACATGGTAGTTTAGTATGGCAAAAGAGGGCTTAACGTTTTGAGATGCTCGAGTACAATTGGTTAAAGACGAATATGTGTAGTAAAGTAAGGTGAAAACTTAATCTATTTCAATGAGGTAAATTCCTGTTTAAGCTCCATTAAAACTTGATATGACATTAAATTGAAATTTAATTTTTTCTTAGATTTTCTTGTCAAAATGTTCCAAAAACGTTCCATCCATTGATGGAATAGTAAAATCCGGGTAGTGTTCTGGTACCCTTAAGGATACCAGAACTATATGACTGTTCTAGTTAGTTGTAGGGAGATACACAATTATTGCCACAATAAATTTTTGCGATCTCCAACAATCCAATTGAAATAAATTTGAAAACTTCCTTGAAGCGGAAAAAGAACCTTTGAACCAAAATGCTGGACTCAAAATGTGCACCCAAATATGGTTTTAATGGGGCTGTCCGGCCTTATGAAATGGATTGCGATTCTTAAACTCTCCCAAACAGATATCCAAATGAGGCAATTCCTTGCTCTTTCTGCTAAACTTCCTTAGCAATCGATAATGGGGCTGTCCGCCCTTATGAAATGGATTGCGATACTAAAACTCGCCAAAACAGATATCCAAATGAGGCAATTCCTTGCTCTTTCTGCTAAACTTCCTTAGCAATCGATATATTAATTCCTATTAGGAGAAATAATTCTGGAATGTTTCCTCCTTCAAATTTTACATTTGAGAAAATCTTTCTTATTATCACGACTGAACAGTTTGAAATTTGAATTCAAAATGAAAAATTATATACACCAAAAATGAAATTCAATTTAGTCTGACATTTCTTTCAAAGAAAAAGTTTTAAAATGAAATATTCGGCCTACTACAATTTTCTGTCATTTGGACATAGAAAGTTCCATAACAATAAACCATACATATGTACACTACAAGGCGAGTGTAGTTGAATATCTCCTCTTTCACCGTCTAGATTTTTAAGTCATTGTTGCGAACATACCAAGGTGCTTTAACAGAATTTCTTATACATTTACTTTGGAAGCGTTGTAATTTTTCAATATGTTGTTTTTTTGAGCAGTCCCAAAGTTCTCCATATAGCCAGATTGGCTTTACCACTTGCTTGTAAATCATTAGCTTGTTATCAGTAAATAGTATAAAATTTCTTCCGAGAAACCAACTAAAATTTCGATATTTAATATCCAAATTCCTCTCTCTTCTTATTGATATGTTCTTTCCAGCTAAGTCTCGAGTCTGAGGTTATGCCAAGATATTTCGCACTTTTTGCAAATGGTACCTAATTGATGTTGATTGTATTGACGGATTGTACTGCGTTTGTTTTGTCGAGAAGTTTACGTGAAGTGACTTATTGTACTTGCACACATCATTTAAAGCTGATTGTAATTCGGTGGTGTTTCGCCCAGTTTGCCATTCGGACGGTGTTGTCAGCAAAGGTTCCAATAAAACAATTTTTGTATAACGGCATAAGTATATATTAGATAGAGAATTGGTCCCAGAATGCTTCCTTGAGGAAATCCTGATGTAATTGGATATAATTTGGTAAATTCTGCTTCACATCTAAATCTAAAGAATCTGTCACCTAGATAAGGTGAGGTGATATCAACGAAGGTTTGTGGGAGTATCGTTTTGATTTTCCTTGTGAGTCCTTCATGCCATACTACATCAAAAGCTTTGCTGTTTGTTTTCGAAAGTTATCTCGATCGTATGCGTAACCCAATGAACTTGTTCAATAGTTGAGTGTTTCTTGCGAAATCCAAACTGATGGTCGGCTAGTTTCAAGGCGTTTGCAAAACAGTATCTCAAACAATTTTCCTATTATTGGAAGTATCGATATCGGCCTATATGATTCGGTTTTATTTGGATTTTTCCCTGGTTTCTGCAACATAATTACCTCCAAAACTTTGCAGTAGCTGGGAATATGTTTGAATTTCAAAACGGAGTTCAAAGGCGGCGTAGATTCTGCTCATCGAACTTTTTAATATTTCTGCTCAATTTTTTAGTAACATTGTTCGGAAGTCTCCGGTCTTCCGTAGAAAGCGAATGCTGCTATTTTTTCCACAATTTCTATTTTTGCCCAAATAGCTCTCTTATATGATTCGGGTATGTAGGAGTGGTCGGTGCTGGTTTCATTGGTGTATTGTTCCATGCAGCTTGCTGTTTATTGCTCGTAAATGCGAGAACTTCTCTTTCAATGTCGTCTGTGGCCTCTATTGATGTGTAGGTTATTGATTTTTTGATTAAGTATTTAAAGTCATCCCAATCGGTTCTCTTGTGGATTAATCTAGTTTTGGGATAAAATATGGCGGACCGATTTTTATATGTTAAATAAATAGGCGAGTGATCGGAGCTAAGTCCATATCCATCCTCTACTGTGATCTTATTTGCATCAACTTTGCAAATGATGAAGATGATGAAGATAAGATTCTTCATCATTTGCGTTTTTGCTCTGTCTGACGGCCAATACGTTGGCTTTTCTGTCAAAACAACTTGGCATCCCTTACTCTTTACGGCTTTGTATAATGCTTTTCTTTTGGTAGTGAATATGCTTTGCGTTATAATCCCCACTCATGATGAATCTATACCTGTGTGAGTTAATAAGGTCTTCATATTGTTCTCAATTTAGTTTGTGACATGGTGGACTATACACCGATGTAACAGATAGTGGATGAGCATTTTCTATAATGGTGTAATGGTGACTGTGGTAGCTTGAAACTCCTCCGGACTAATTATATTTTCTATCCAATGTTTAATCGTTTTTTTATACCCTCCACCATAGGATCGGGGGTATACTAATTTCGTCAATCTGTTTGTAACACCTCGAAATATGCATCTTAGACCCCATAAAGTATATATATTCTTGATCGTCATGACATTTCAAGTCGAACTAGCCATGTCCGTCCGTCTGTCTGTCGAAAGTATGCTAACTTTCAAAGGAGTAAAGCTAGGCGCTTGAAATTTTGCACAAATACTTTTTATTAGTGTTGGTTGGATGGGATTGTAAAAGGGTCCATGTTTTGATATAGCTGCCATATAAACCGATCTTGGGTCTTGAACCTCTAGAGGGCGCAATTCTCGTCCGATTTGCACCTGGTGTTTTGGTATCACTTTCAACAACTGTTCTAAGTATGGTTTAAATCGGTTCATAACCTGATATAGCTGCCATATAAACCGATCTTGGATCTTGACTTCTTGAGCCGCTGAAGGGCGCAATTCTCATCCGATTTGGCTGAAATTTTGCATGAGGTGTTTTGTAATGAATTCCAATAACTGTGCTAAGTATGGCGTAGATCGATACATAACCTGATATAGCTGCCATATAAACCGATCTTGGATCTTGACATCTTTAGCCTCTAGAGGGCGCAGTTATTATCCAATTTGGCTGAAATTTTGTACAACGGCTTCTCCCATGATGAACATACATGTAAAATATGGTCTGAATCAATCTTTAGCTTAATACAGCTCCCATATATACCGATCTCCCAATTTTGCGTCTTGAGCCCCTACAAGGCGCAATTCTTATCTTATATATTCGTGATCAGCGTAAAAATCTAAGACGATCTAGACATGTCCGTCCGTCTGTCTGTTGAAATCACGCTACAGTCTCTAAAAATAGAGATATTGCACAGATTCTTTTTTTTGTTCATAAGCAGGTTAAGTTCGAAGACGGGCTACATCGGACTATATCTTGATATAGCCGCCATATAGACCGATCCTCCGATTTGGGATCTTAGGCCCATAAAAGCCACATTTATTATCCGATTTTGCTGAAATTTACGACAGTGAGTTGTGTTAGGCCATTCGACATCCTCCGTCAATTTGGCTCAGATCGGTTCAGATTTGGATATAGCTACCATAAAGACCGATCCTCCGAATTAGGGTCTTAAGCCGGTAAAAGCCACATTTATCATCAGATTTCGCTGAAATTTGGGACAGTAAGTTGTGTTAGGCCCCTCGACATTCTTCGTCAATTTGGCTTAGATCGGTCCAGAGTTGGATATAGCTGCCATATAGACCGATCCTCCAAATTAGGGTCTTAAGCCCATAAAAGCCACATTTATTATCCGATTTTGCTGAAATTTACGACAGTGAGTTATGTTAGGCCCTTCCTTTGTCAATTTGCCCTTCCTCAGATCGTTGAAAAGTTGAAAGGGTTCTTAAGAATTTAAACGGGCCCATATGGCATATCCACACTTGTCATGCGTGAGAGTTCTTTGACGCTTGATCGTCCATTACAGAATCTTTTCAACCTTGCCTACCGTACGGGAGTCTTCCCGGCGCATTGGATGATTGCGAACGTTCAGCCAATACCGAGGAAGGGCGATGCGAACAACCGAGCGAATAACCGGCCAATTGCGATATGCTCCGCTCTCTCAAAGGTTATGGAGAGCATGGTTAATCACCATCTTGTGAGAGTCTAATGGCCTTCTTAGCGACCAACAGTATGGGTTCTGCAGAAATCGCTCTACGGCCTCATGACATTTTTGTCGGGACGTTGATGAGAGTAAGGTTGTGGCTCTGGATATCTCCAAGGCATTTGATAGGTTCTTGCACGGTGCACTACTATCAAAGCTTGTCGCATTTGATGTTGGTAATGGCTTCGTTCGATTTATTTCGAGCTTTCTCATAGATCCCACTAATCAAGTCGTTATAGATGGGTTCTCATCCAATGAGCATTAATTTCCCGCAGGTGTTCCCCAGTGCTCTGTCCTCTCTCCTTCTCTTTTTCTTGTTATCATCAACGATCTGTTGAGTCAGAAATCGAAACCGATCTACTCATTTGCGGATGACAGTAATCTCTGTCATTCGTACTCATTCGACCATAGGCCGAGTCTTCAAGAGATTGAGGACATGAGGCGGGTTATGGACGATACACCCTGCCAGGATTTGCTGTGGGCCAAATGAATCAGTGCTGTTTGTTTTAACACAAACGATTCGCTGACCCATTACGATCATCCTTGTCTATCAACGGTATAGATGTTAAGTACTCAGAAGCTCTTCACGTTCTGGGCATGAAAAAACAAAGTGATGACCGTTGGGCTAAACATGTATTTGAAGTGTCGAGAGAAGCATTCAAGTGCTAAGTCTTCCTTAAACGGTGTAATAATTACTTCACTCCTTCTGATCTTCTTAACATCTATGCCACTTTAATAAGGCCAAAAATGGAGTGAAACTTACATGTGTGGGCTGGAGCTTTAAAATCATCCCTGGAGCTACAGGACCGTATACAGAGGAGAGCGATGGCGTTGATTGGGGACAGAAGGGTATCCAACTCTGTTGGCTTCCTTGAACATTATCGCAATGTGGGGTGTTTGGCGCTATTCTATCGCTACTTTCATGGTGTGTGTTCGTCTGATATTCGTCTACTTATTCCTGATGTAAGGATGTTTGTCAAAAATACTAGACATTCCAGGAATTCGCACCCGTTTGTAAGTGATTGGCCAGCGGACCGGACAATGCATTATAGAGAGAATTCTTATTTCGCCCGAACTGCTCGTATGTGGAATCGACTTCCGGCTAATGTTTTCCCACCCACTGTGACATCCAGAGATTTAAGACAAATGTACACTACATACATATGGGAGCTGTATCAAGCTATAAATCGATTTAGACCATGTTGGATACGAATGTTGAGGGTCATGGGAGAAGTCGTTGTACAAAATTTCTTTGCCAAATCTGATGAGAATTGCGCCCTCTAGAGGTTGAAGAAGTCAAGATCCCAGATCAGTTTATATGGCAGCTATATCAGGTTATGTACCGATTTGCGCCATATTTATCACAGTTGTTGAAAGACACAATAAACACCTCATATAAACTGATTTCTCGATTTAAGTTCTTGAGCCCTTACAAGCCACAATTTATGTCTGATTTGGCTGACATTTTGCTTGTAGTGTTCTGTTACGACTACCAACAAATGTGCCAAGTATAGCTCCCATATTAACCGGTCTCCCGATTAGCCTTGTTCGGTTCCTAGAAGCTTTAGTTTGATGGTGGGTTCCTAAGAGTCGGCCCGGCCGAACTTAGCACGCTTTTACTTGTTTCAGATGGTCTCGCCAGGATTCGACCCAGGCATTCAGCCGCATAGGCGGATATGCTAACCTCTGCGCTACGGTGGCTGTTTAATAATATATTGGGTTGCCCAAAAAGTAATTGCGGATTTTTTAAAAGAAAGTAAATGCATTTTTAATAAAACTTAGAATGAACTTTAATCAAATATTTAATTGCCATTTTGTTCGATAACCTTTTGCCATCTTCCTGGCAAATTTAGTATTCCACTTCTGGCCTTTATCTGCAAAAAACTGAACCAAGTGCGATTTTATAGCCTCATCATTGCCGAAAGTTTTACCATTTAAGGAGTTCTGCAAAGATCGAAATAAATGGTAGGCTGATGGTGCAAGGTCAGGGCTATATGGTGGATGCATCAAAAGTTCCCAGCCAAGCTCACTCAGTTTTTGGCGAGTGACCAAAGATGTGTGCGGTCTAGCGTTGTCCTGGTGGAATATGACACCTTTACGATTGACCAATTCTGGTCGCTTCTCCTTGATGGCTGTATTCAATTTGTCCAATTGTTGAGAGTAAACATTCGAATTAATCGTTTGGTTCCTTGGAAGCAGCTCAAAATATACCACACCCTTCCAATCCCACCAAACAGACAGCATAACCTTCTTTTGGTGGATTGCAGCCTTTGAAGTGGTTTGAGCTGGTTCACCATGCTTGGACCATGATCGTTTTCGACCAACGTTGTTGTAAACAATCCATTTTTCATCTCCAGTTATGATTCGTTTTAAAAACGGATCGAATTCATTGCGTTTAAGGTGCATAAGGTGAACAAGCGTTGATTCGGTTTGTTAAATGAATTTCTTTCAATACATGTGGTAGCCAAATATCAAGCTTTTTCACCAGTCCAAGACTTTTTATGTGATAATGAACGGTTGATTTTGGTATATTTAACTTCTCTCCTATCTCACGCTCAGTTACATGACGATCCAATTCGATTAATGCTTAATTCGATTTGGTCATCATCAACTTCATTTGACCGACGTGAACGTGGCTCATCTTTAAGTGAAAAATCTCCAGAACGGAATTTGCGAAACCAATTTTGACACTGTCTTCCTTTTAAGGCTTCATCACCATACACATCTCGTAACTTTTTAGCAACCTGATCCGCGTTTTTTCCTTTACGGAAATAATAAAGTAAAATATGACGAAAATGCTCCTTTGTGGGCTCCATATTAAAATTGACGCCAAACAAACAAATGTAAACAAAATTTCGCGCACTTTTTTTCTAAAGCAAGCTAAGAGTAACAGCTGATAACTGACAGAAGAAAGAATGCAATTACAGAGTCACAAGCCGTTGAAAAAATTTGTCAACGCCGACTATTTAAAAAGCCGCAGTTACTTTTTAGGCAACCCAATATATATTCACATTCTTTCCATCGCTTAAAAAAGTAACCAACACCCTTGTGTTTGTTCCAAGCACTTTTTATGTGGCAAACAGTATATGTGGGTCAAATTAAAGTTTAAAACAAAGTTTTAGCGAACTCTGGGCAACAAATTAATTCACATACTGTGTGCATGCATATACAAACTGATGATGCACTCACTTCAACTAGATTAGAGCATAAAAGCCTTTGAAATATCCTACAAATGTTGTTTTTTTTTAAATTTTAGCAATCCACAAAAAACTTAAATTCAAATTGGCCAATAATTATTGTTTTCCACACATGATTGGTAAAATTTTAAAGCAACAAAAGCTGTTTTATTTGCTTTGAATTTGCAACGAATATACAACGAAAATCACAGCAAATGAAACCAATTTAAAGAGTTTTTTTTTGCCATACAGCAAACAAAGTTGGGGAAAAAAACTAAATTCAATATCACTAGTTATTTTCATATACATCATGTGTAAGAAACGTTGATTCTTTTACGAGTACATATCTATGTATACATATATTACAATGTTATATTACATACAATTTCATAAATGTATGAACGTCAGTACATGTTTGTGTGTGCCTTCAATTGTATGTTAACTCAATCATAGGAAACAAATAAAAAGGTATTAAGTTTGGCCGCTCCGAACTTTGGATACTGTATCTAAATATAGTCCGATCTGTACCATATTTGGTTCAGATGTTGGAAGGCTTAAAACTGCGCACTATTCCAAATTTCAGCAAAATAAAGCTTTTATGGCCTTCAGACCCTTTATCGGGAGATCGGTTTAAATGGCAGCTATATCTAAATATAGTCCGATCTGAACCATATTTAGGTCACATGTCACATGGGAGGCTTAAAATAACCCACTGTTGTTAATTTCAGCGGAATCGGGTTATAAATAAAGCTTTTATGGCCTTCAGACCCTTTATCGGGAGATCAGTTTAGCTTCTACGGAAATAGCACGATATCTGTTCCACTAACAACATCTGATACTGTACAGCATTATTTGAGGAATATAAAATGTTCCTACAATCCAGGTCCAGATGGTATCCCTAGCAATATTCTTAAGCACTGCGTAAAATCCCTGTCCGGTGTTCTCTCAATATTGTGTAATGAATCTTTACGGAAACAATATTTCCCTCCATTATGGAACAATTCATTCATTATACCCCTGTTTAAAAGTGGATGTAAATCTGAAGTCACCAACTACAGAGGAATCGCAAAGCTTAGTGCTATTCCGAAACTTCTTGAAAAAATCATCACTGACTCACTGTCTCATCAAGTTTCTTCACTGTTATCAAGATATCAGCATGGATTTCGTAAATCGTAGTCAACTGTAACAAATGTTTTGGAATTAACTACAATTGTTAACGATGGATTTAGAAATCGTTTGCAAACTGACGTTATATATACTGATTTTAGCAAGGCTTTTGATAAGGTAAATCATAGTCTTCTATTACACAAGCTAGACCTCCTGGGGTTTTCAGACTCGTTGCTAGCATGGATATCAAATTACCTGTCTAATCGCACTCAAACTGTAAAATTTAATGATTCTGTTTCTAAAACTACTGATGTTTTATCCGTAGTCCCCCAAGGTAGTCATCTTGGGCCTATTTTGTTTTCATTATTTATTAATGATCTACCATCCACTGCCACTTTCTCTCGAGTACTTATGTATGCAGACGATGTTAAACTTTTCAAAACCATTCAAAATGACACAGATCAACTGAAACTACAATCCGACCTTGACCGATTATACGATTGGTGTCAACTGAATCTAATGAAATTGAACATAAAAAAATGTAAACATATATCGTTTTACCGATTAAATCATCTAACAACAATTTACTCTATAAACGGTTCGCCCCTAGAAACTGTGGAATCAATCATGGATCTTGGCTTCTTGTTAGATCAAAGGTTAAACTATAGATCACATATATCTTTGACGATCAATAAAGCCTATGGTTCTTTAGGATTTGTTAAGCGTTGGAGCAAAGAGTTTGTTGATCCAATCGTCACAAGAAATCTATACACATCCCTTGTTCGATCGATACTGGAGTATGATTCTATAATATGGTGCCCAAATTATAAAATCCACTTCAATTCAATTGAGTCTGTGCAAAAACAGTTCGTGTTATTCAGCTTACGTAGACGTAACTGGACATTTAATACTTTACCATCTTATAAAGAAAGATTAAATTTGATCAAATTGCCTTCGTTGGAAAGTCGGTGTACAATGCTGAATCTGAATTTCATGTTAAATATACTAAACGGAAACTTGAAGTCGGAGTTTCTGCTGGACCACATCTACTTGAACGTGCCGCTGAGACCTTCACGAAATTTTAATCTTCTTCATGTTGAATACTATCGTACGAATTTTGCGAACAATGACCCATTTAGGCGTTTATGTGTTGAATTTAATAAATTTTACAAAAATATAGATCTGTGCGAAAACAAATATTCTTTAAAGAAAAAGATTATTAGTTTGCTGAATACGTAGTTATTAAGCTTGGTTTGTATATATTGTATATAGTCTAGTCTGTAAGGATTATAATATCTATAGACTAATAAATAAAAAAAAAAAAAAAAAAAAAAATATGGCAGCTATATCTAAATATAGTCCGATTTGAACCATATTTGGGCATTAGACCCTTAATCGGGAGATCGGTCTATATGGCAGCTATATCTAAATATAGTCCGATTTGAACCAAATTTGGGCATTAGACCCTTAATCGGGAGATCGGTCGATATAGCAGCTATATTCAAATAGGGTCCGATTTGGCCCGTTGAAGAACTTAACCAGCGTGCATTAAAAAGACATATCTGTGCCAAATTTCAGTTCAATATCTCAATTTTTGAAGGCTCTACAGTGATTACAAGAGACGGACGGACAGACACACGGACATTGTTAAATCGTCTTCGAATTTTACGACGATCCGAAATATATATACTTTGTAGTGTCGGAAATTGATATTTCGATGTGTTGCAAACGGAATGACTAAATGAATATACCCCCTATCCTACGGTGGTGGGTATAAAAATCAATTGAAACTTCAAAGTAAATTGTTCCATTGCGGAGCAATAATAAAAGTAAGCAAAGAAGAGCAGGAAAAAAAACCTGAAAAAAAGAATCCACCTCAGTTATGTTCGAGTACTAACGATACAAAATGAAATGAAACGAAATATCGTTACATTACATTATATTGTAGCTTTGTATTGCAACAACATTCTGTTACAATATTGAAGTTGGCCAATATAATACATTAGAGGCAGCGGGATGTTGTATGAGGTATGGCAATACGAAGGCCTTTTAATGATTTCATAATGGTGGCGTGGCAGTATGAGTGGAAGATGAAAGACCATATATTATTTTATAAGTTGGTTTACATTGTAATACGAAAAACTTAGGTGCCTAGATTAAATCAATAACATTTTGTTGACAAAAATTCGATAAAATTTTCAATGAATTTTCTTCTTAAAAAACATAACAACATTGAATTTTTTTTTCTAAAAACAAAATTACTTGACATATTTTCTAAATTCAACATTTCATTGAAGTTTTTTTTTACCTACAGACAAAATTCCGATCAATTTTTCTTCAAAAATCAAGACAATTGCGTGACAAAGGCAAAATCGAAAGAAAACGTTTAAATGACATTTTCTTTAAAAAAGCCCTTAAAACGTTTTCTTCAAAAATTTGTTTTTGAGAAAGTTTTTCCAAAATCCTTTCTTAAGATCAAGTTTTACAAAAATTGTTTCTTTGGAGAACATTTCATAAATTTTTTTTTTCCGAAAATTTTCCAATAATTTTTTCTTGAGAGAAAATTTCGCCAAAAAAAAAAAATATTTTATAGACCAAGTAACATATGAAAATTTCTCAAGCTAAATTTTTTCTTTAGACGATTTTTTTTGAAATTATATTTTTTACAAAAAATTATATCAACCTTCTTCCTTTGTAGAAAATATCAATAGAATTTTGTCCTAACAGAAACGTTATCAAAATTTATTCTTTACAAAAATCTTTACATACATTTTTTTGAGAGAAAATTTCACTGAATTTATTTTTTTTTCTTTGCGATAAAATTTCCCAAAAAAGTTGTTGGACAAAGTTTGACAAAAAAAAAAACGAAATTCTTTAAAAAAATCTATACAAATAAAATACAGATAAAATTCGCAAAAATGTTTTTGACAAAGTTTGAGAAAAAATATGTTTATGCAAATTTTTTCTTCACACAAATTTTTATACCCACCACCGAAAGATGGGGGTATATTAATTTTGTCATTCCGTTTGCAACACATCGAAATATCCATTTCCGACCCTATAAAGTATATATATTCTTGATCAGCGTGAAAATCTAAGACGATCTAGACATGTCCGTCCGTCTGTCCGTCTGTCTGTTGAAATCACGCTACAGCCTTTAAAAATAGAGATATTGAGCTGAAATTTTGCACAGGTTCTTTTTTTGTCCATAAGCTTCGAAGATGGGCTATATCGGACTATATCTTGATATAGCCCCCATATAGACCGATCCTCCGATTTAGGGTCTTAGGCCCATAAAAGCCACATTTATTACCCGATTTTGCTGAAATTTGGGACAGTGAGTTGTGTTAGGCCTTTCGACTTCCTCTGTTAATTTGGCCATGATCGGTTCAGATTTGGATATAGCTGCCATATAGACCGATCCTCCGATTTAGGGTCTAAGGCCCATAAAAGCCACATTTATTATCCGATTTCGCTGAAATTTGGGACAGTGAGTTGTGTTAGGCATTTCGACTTCCTCTGTTAATTTGGCCCAGATCGGTGCAGATTTGGATATAGCTGCCATATAGACTGATCCTCCGATTTATGGTGTTTAGTCCATAAAAGCCACATTTATTGTCCGATTTTGCTGAAATTTGGGACAGTGAGTTGTGTTAGGCCCTTCGACATCTTTATTCAATTTGATCCAGATCGGTTCAGATTTGGATATAGCTTCCATATAGACCGATTTCTTGATTTATTGTTTTGGGCCCATAAAATGCTCATTTATTGTCCGATGTCGCCGAAATTTAGGACAGTGAGTTAAGTTAAGCCCCTTGACATACTTCTGCAATATCGCACAAATCGGTCCAGAGTTGGATATAGCTGCCATATAGACCGATATCTAGATTTTAGGTTTTGGGGCCATAAAAAATGCATTTACTGTCCGAAATTTGGGACAGTGCTTTGTGTTAGGCTCTTCGACATTTTTATGCAACTTGGCCCAAATCGGTCCAGATTTGGATATAGCTGCCATGTAGACCGATATCTCGATTTAAAGTCTTGGTCCCATAAAAGGCGCATTTATAATCCGATTTCACTGAAATTTGACACAGTGACTTATGTTAGGCTTTCCGACATCCGTGTCGTATATGGTTCAGATCGGTTTATTTTTAGATATTGCTAGTGTACTTATTAGTATTTGGTCCAAATCGGAACATAATTTGATATAACTGATATGGGACATAAGTTATGAAATTTTCACCGAATTTTGATGAAAGGAAGTTTACATATATACCCAAGGTGGTGGGTATCCAAAGTTCGGCCCTGCCGAACTTAACGCCTTTTTACTTGTTTTTATTTTTCGTTGTGCAATATTTTAGCTATAATGTTGTCTTTTATGAAAATGTTACCGACATTTTTAAGAGGACGTCGAGGACTTAACATAGCTCATTGTGCCAAATTGCAGTTCAATCGGATAATAAATGCGTCTTTATGAGCCCAACACTATAAATCGGGAGATCGGTATATATGGCAGCTATATCAAAATATAGCCCGATCGTGACCAAACTCGAGTCGAATGTCGAGTGAACTAACAAAACTCATTGTGCCAAATTTTAGCGAAATCGCACCTTTTATGGAAGTAAGACTTTAAATTGGCAGGTCGGTCTATATGGGAGCTATATCAAGACATAGTCTGTCAATAAACTAAACCTGCACAAGAAAATATCTATGCAAAGCGCCAGTTTAATGTCTCTATTTTTTAAGACTGATACACCGTGCAATAGAAACGAAAAAAAAAACTAGTAAACAAGTAAAAAGTCATTAAATTCGGCCGGGCCGAACTTTGGATACCCACCACCTCGGGTATGTATGTAAACCCCCTTTCGTCGCAATCCGGTGAAAATTAGATAACTTACTACTACTTACTACTACTAAATATAAGTCACTGTTGAATATTGTATTTAAAATTTCAACAAAATCGGGTAATAAATAAAACTTTTATGAGCTCCAGACCCTTAATCGGCATATCGGTCTATATGACAGCTATATCTAAATGCAGTCCGATCCGAACCATATTTGGGACGGATGTCGGAAGACGTAAAGGTGAATAAATAAAGCTTTATTGGTAGATCGTTATATATGGCAGCTATATCTAAATATAGTCCGATCTGAACCATATTTGAGTCAGATGTCCAAATTTCAGCGAAATCGGATAAGAAATAAAACATTTATGGGCATTAGTCCCATAAAGTCCGATCTGAACCTCATTTGAGTCAGATGTTCAAATTTCAGCGAAATCGGATAAAAAATAAAACATTTATGGGCATTAGACCCTTTATCGGCAGATCGGTCTATATAGCAGCTACATCCAAATATGGTCCGATTTGGCCCGTTCAAGAACTTAACCAGCGTGTATCTGTGCCAAATATCAGCTCAATGTCTCAATTGTTGATGGTTGTAGGGTGATTACAACAAACGGACGGACGGACAAATGGACATCGTTAAAACGTTTTAGAATTTTACGACGAGGCGAAATATATATACTTTGTAGGATCGGAAATTGATATTTCAATGTGTTGCAAACAGAATGACTAAATGAATATAACCCCTATCCTACGGCGGTGGGTATAAAAATATGCCATTTGAGAACTTGTAGAGATAACTCTTTGAACTTGAACTTGTAGAGATAACTCTTTAAAATATTATAAATTAAAACAAGTAAAAGTGTGCTAAGTTCGGCCGGGTCGATTTTCATATACCCTCCACCATGGAACGCATTTGTCGAGTTCTTTTCCTGGTGTCTCTTTTTAGGCAAACAAAAGAAGGGAAAGGAAAAAAAGAAAATAATAGCTATGCTATTGCAGCTATATGGTCCGATTCGGACCAGAATGGAATGAATGTTGGAGACCCCAGAAGAAGCCATTGTGTAAAATGTCAGCCAAATCGAATAAGGATTTCACCTTTTAGGGGCGCAAAAAGTAAAATTGGGAGATCGTTTTATAGGGGAGCTTTATTAGGTTATAGACCGAATCAGACCATATTTTACACGTATGTTGAAGGGAGAAGCCGTTGTACAAAATTTCACCCAAATCAGATAATAATTGCTGGCTATAAGGGCTCAAGAAGTCAATATCCCAGATCGCTTTATATGGCGGCTATATCAGGTTAGGATAAGAATTGCGTGCTCCAGTGGCACAAGAAGTCAAGATTCAAGATCGGTTTGTATGGCGGCTATATCAGGATATGAACCGATTGGAACCATACTTGGTACAGTCGCTGGAAGTCATGACGAAACACGCCGTTTAAAATTTCAGCCAAGTCGGATAGGAATTGCGCCCTGTAAAGTCAAGACCTCAAATCGGTTTATATGACAGCTTTATCAGGTTATGCATCGATTTCACCCGTACTTGGCACACTTGTTGGAAATCATACCTAAACACCGCGTGCAAAATTTCAGTCAAATCGGTTGAGAAGAGCGCCCTCTAGAGGCTCAAGAAGTCAAGACCCCAGATCGGTTTGTATGGAAGCTATATCAGGTTATGAACCGATTTGGACCATACTTAGCACAGCTATTGGAAATAATACAAACACTACTCATTTAACGTCAACCGTCTATGATTATCTCGTAAGTGTCTCGTGCCTCGTGAGTTTCTTGTGAGTCGTGCGCAATAAAATTTTCGTCTCGTGAGCGTGTGTGAACGTGAGTCGACATAAAACAGTCGTGTGTGAGCGTGCGTAAATAAAATTTCTTTCTCTTGAGCATGCGTGAGCATGAGTGGAAAATCATTCACGCGCGCATCTCTACTATAATTTAAAAATCTAAGACGATCCGTTCGTCGGTCTGTAAAAGTCACGTTACAGTCTTTAAAATGAAGATAATGAGCTGAAATTTTAGACACTTTCTTTTTTTCTTGTCCATAGGCAGGTTAAGCTCGAAGATTGACTATATCGGACTACATCTTGATATTGCAAATTTTGCCCATGAACATTCCATTAAGAAACAAGGACGAACTTCTCACTTATGGATGAGTGTTGTTCGATTTTAGTTTAATCTCAATGACAAGGGACCTCCTTTTCATCGGTGAGTCCGAACGGCGATCCTCATTAAGACATCTCCTTGGGGGAAAGTTTTTACATGGCAAATGTCGCCAGCATTACGAGCGGATAGCCATCGCTGACATTTTTTTCTGATATTTTCGACAGGATGCAAACCCAGTCGTTCAGCGTCATAGGCGGACGTGCTAACCTTTGCGCTACAGTAGCCCAGTAAACTTATATCGCTTCCATTTGAATTGATGGGGGTATACTAAACTAGTCATTCCATTTGTAATATCTCAAAATATTGATCTAGGACCCCATAAAGTATATATTGGGTTGCCCAAAAAGTAATTGCGGATTTTTCATATAGTCGGCGTTGACAAATTTTTTCACAGCTTGTGACTCTGTAATTGCATTCTTTCTTCCGTCAGTTATCAGCTGTTAATTTTAGCTTGCTTTAGAAAAAAAGTGTAAAAAAGTATATTTGATTAAAGTTCATTCCAAGTTTTATTAAAAATGCATTTACTTTCTTTTAAAAAATCCGCAATTACTTTTTGGGCAACCCAATATATTCTTGATCGTCTCGACATTCTGAGTCGAACTATCCATGTCGGTCCAAATCACGATAGGGGTCGAACGCGTAAAGCTAGCCGCTTGAAATTTTGCACAGATACTTTATATTGATGTAGGTCGTTGGGGATTGCTAATGGACCATATCGGTTCAGATATGGATATAACTCCCATATAAACCGATCTCTCGATTTGACTTCTTGATCCCCTGGAAGCCGCAATTTTTGTCGGATTTGACTTAAATTTAGCATATAGTGTTCCGTTATGACTTCCAATTACTGTGCCAAGTACGTTCAGAATCGGTCTATAACCTGATATAGCTCCCATATAAACCGATCTCCCGATTTGACTTCTTGAGCCCCTGGAAGCAGCAATTTTTTTCCGCTTTGGCTGAAATTTCGCATATAATCTTCCGTTATGACTTCCAATTGCTGTGCGAAGTAGGATTAAAATCGATCTGTAACCTGATATAGTTCCCATATAAACCGATCTCCCGATTTGACTTCATGAGCCCCTGGAAGCCGCAATTTATCTGCGATTTGGCTGAGAGCACATAGTGTTCCTTATGACTTCCAACAGCTGTGCCAAGTATGTTCTAAATCGGTTTATAACCTGGTATAGTTCCTATATAAACCGATCTCCCGATTTGACTTCTTGAGTCCTTATAAGCCGTAATTCTTATCCGATTTGGTTGAAATTTTGCATGCAGTGTTACGTTACGGCTTCCAACAAGTGTACTTAATAAAGTCCAAATCGGTTTATAATCTGGTATAGCTCCCATATAAACCGATCTGCCGATTTGACTTCTTAAGTCCCTACAAGCCGCAATTTTTGTCCGACTTTGCTGAAATATTGAATGTAGAGTTTTGTTATTCCCAAATAGGTTTATAACCTTGTATAGCTCATATATAAACCGCGGCCTCTCCATCATACTAGTTCGGTTCCTATAAGCTTTAACTTTTGCTGGCTTGCCAGAAGTTTTGCATGTAGAATAAAATGATGCCCTTCAACCAAGTGCAGTTTGTATAAATTTTTATTAAAATCCCAAGAATCGACCCGCGAACTTAGCACGCTTTTACTTTTTTCAAGACATCGGTTACTATAAGTTATAGATTTTGCCTATTAAACAGGTACTTAACACAATCTAAAAATTTCATGTGGACCTAACGCTTTTGCAATTTCGTTCAAGGTAAATTGTGATGGGTGGTCATAGGCTCAGAGATAGCAAATGCGGCGAATGGTGCTGCTTTTCGTTCTATTGTTCTATCTATCTTAGGATTCTCAAAAAATTGTCGTATGAAATATCTTCCACATGTTTCGGACTGATGTGATAAGTGATCAGTGGACCACCGCAAATCTTTCATCCTGTCGTTCCGTTTAATCTTTAATCTGTTTCACTGTCTGTCCTTCATCCTGTTCCAGCCTCCATCTTTGCGTCTAGAACAAAAATCGTTCTATGCGATTTTCCGTTTGTCGTTACCTCAGTTCTTTCATCTGTTCTCTTATCTGTCTAACTGGCTATCTTTCAGGCCGTCCTTCCGTTTATTCTTTCCTCTGTTGTTTCATAAGTTCTTCCGTTAGTTTCTCTGTTTGTATTTTCATCTGGTCATCTGTTATGTCATATATTCTTGCAACTTCTGAATATTCTTCGGTCCTCGGTCCTTATATCTATCCTTCTGTGAATCCTTACATTTGTACTTCCGACTGTACCTTCGTATGTCTATCGATTAGGTCTTCGGTGAACTTTCTGTGTGTTCTTTGTTTCGTCAGTAATTAGCCCTTCCTTTCCAGACTTTCTCCTAATCACCGTAAATAAAGGCCTTTCTAAGCATGTTGGCTCTATTAAACGAAATCACTGCACAATCCTACCATTTTCGACTAATTGACATATTGCTGGTATATAAGTTACTTTACCTTGTGGACCTAGGATGAACACAATTGAAATCATTTTCAGTCAAAGACAAAACTCACTCAAGACAAAACTCTAAAATAGCTTAAATAATACGGGAAAGATCTGAAAAATCTAGAATATTTTATTCAACAAAAAGGAAAATGAAATGTTTCCTGGAAGCTTTTCCTAGATCCTTATGACTCAAGAATAGAATAATGACTTAAATCTTGAAATGCAAATTCAAATAATGAGGGGTGGTTTAAATTTACAGCCATTTTCAGTTATTCCAAAAAGAACCCCAAAACTGATGGAAGCCCTAACCTTAATTAGTTTTTCACATTGCCACAAAAACAGAGAAAAAAATGAAGCATATTTACCTTGATCCTGTAAATATGATAAACCATTACAAATACAACTTTATCCATGTACAATATCTTTTAAATAGATAATAAGCCTTTTCCATGTTATTGGCTGACTACCTGCCAACCTTTTGTGTTACTAAACACTGGCAAAAATGAATTTTCGGAAAAGCTTTTCAATCTGCTTAACTTACCCTTTTGCCTTTTCCTCTTACTTCCAGCTTTCTTACTAGGCGTACAATAACAAAACACATAGGCATTTATCTCTTCCCTTTGCGTAAGTGTTGGGTAACTGAAAACATCAAGGTCATTGTAATTACGCATTATACTCTGCTTAAATTATAAAAGGATACACATTATCCTCGTAGATAGGCAGTCATTGTATGCCAAGCATTGTCCTTACAAAAAGATTTTATCCTAATCATGATGGTATCAAAATGCAATACAAGGAAACCTGGTCATTATTATTTTTCGAAATCTTCAAGGAATTACCACTCTCTTTAACCCCATCTAATGCTCCCCCACTCACCCCACGCCCAAAAAGCATATCTCTTGCTATGAAAATCTTGTGTGCTGTGTATGAATAAGACTTCGCCTGATTATCATAACGAAGCCTCTTGTAAGTGGGTGAGTGGGTTCGAGGGTGTCTGTGTGTGTGTGTGTGTGTAAGTCAAATTATGGTGTG
>NC_081552.1:33942689-34051911 GCF_963082655.1 Stomoxys calcitrans
TTTAATTTTTTCGGAGAAAGACAATCCTACTCATCGCGTTGTAGAAAGCCTTCTTGTCGCAGTTGAGATTTTCCCCTACTTTTTGCGGTTCGAAGGAAAAAAGGACGATTGGCATTGGAAGGCAGCAATATGGGAAGCCTTATTGATTCTTTGATTTAAGATGGTTTTTACTAAAAGAATTGTCTCACCCTCTACACCCCCCCCCCCCCCCCATTTCGTAGCTATCCCTTGTCAGAGGTTTTTTCTTTTTTGGTTTCTTTAGTTTTTTTCCCTACTCCTTGGGCTCTTAGACATTGAATGTGGTTTAAATAAGATTTATGGCTGAGTCCCGACTTCAAGGAATAGCATAGGATGTGGCAGAGTTAAATAAAAAAATAAAAATAAATAAATCTAAAAGCGGGTAATACTGATTTTTTTCTTACAATTTGATTGCTACGTCTGGCTGCCATGTTAGTTTGTGGATATTGTTGCTAAATTGAATAAAATTCAATAAAAATCTACTCTTTTGACTTTGACTACCGGAAGCGCAGTGAAATATTTCGGTTAATTTAGTTTTCTGTTGCTGTATCCTTAGAGTCCTTTTTGCCTGAGTAGCTGCTGTCGTTATGCCGTCGTTATGCTGCCTTGATGGAAGGGTATTTCCGTGAGATTTTATTTTTAAAACCAAATTGTATTAAATGTATCTAGGGGGATTGAAATCAGGGGGTTTGTTTCTCTATTTGGGATGTTTCAAAATGTGCCTTGAGCAAGAAAGATTCGCCTGTGAGATTTGTGAACGTTTTTACGATATGTTAAATTGCATTAGGGTTTTTTTTTTTTTTTGAAGGGAAATAAGGATTTATTAGATTTTTCAAAAAAGCTGAATAAAACCAGTAAGGAAAGGCAAAAATCGGACAGTGCCGACTGTTTGATACCCAACACCTTCCCTATAAGTACAAAGTGGGAGCTATATTTAATCCTGCACAAATTTTGGTGGACCTCTTTGGTTGTTTAAACAATCCCCATCAAATTTCGAGCAAATATGTTCAAACTATACTAACCACGGTTGACAAATGACAATACTATTACAAATGACCACAAATCTGACGAACATATGTATGGGAGCTATACAAAAATTGGAACCGATTTCAACCAACACTTTTATACCCACCACCATATGATGGGGGTATACTAAGCTAGTTATTCCGTTTGTAACACCTCGAAATATTCCTCTATGAACCCATAAGTATATATATTCTCGATCTAACCATGTCCATCCGTCCGTTCGCCTGCCGAAATCACGATAGCGGTCGAACATAAAGCTAACCGCTTGAAATTTTTGCAGACATACTTAATATTAATGTCGGTCGTTGGGTATTGCAAATCAGCCACATCGGTTCAGATTTAGATATAGCTCCCATATAAACCGATCTTCCGATTTAATTTCCTCAGCCCCGGTAAGCCGCAATTTCTGTTCGATTTGGCTGAAATTTTTTTTGTAGTGTTCTGTCATGACTTTCAACATCTGTGCCAAGTACACTCCGAATCGGTCTATAACCTGATATTGCTCCCATACAAACGGATCTCCCGATTTGACTTCTTGAGCCCTTACAAGCCACAGTTTTTGTTCGATTTGGCTGAAATTTTGCACGTAGTGTTCTGTTAGAACTGTGCAAAGTACGGTCTAAATCGGTCTATAACCTAATATAGCTTCCATACAAACCAAACTCCCGATTCAATTTCTTGAGCCCCCGGAAGTCGCAATTTTCGGACGATTTAGCTGAAATTATTATGTCTAGTACGGTTCAAATCGGTCCATAACCTTATATAGCTACCATATAAACCGATCTCCCGATTTGATTGTTTGAGCCCCTGGAAGCCGCAATTTTGTCCGATTTGGCTGAAATTTTTGCATGCGATGTTCTGTTACGACTTTCAACATCTGTGCCAAGTACGATCCGAATCGGTCCATAACCTGATATAGCTACCATATAAACCAATCTTCCGATTTGACTTCTTAAGTTCTCCCAAGGCGCATTTTTGGCAATTTGGCGATTTGGCATACGGTGTTTTGTTACGACTTCCAACAACTGTCCCAAATACGGTGCAAATCAATCTTTAACCTAATATATTTCCCATGTAAACCGGTTTCTTGATCATCCATGTTCGGTTCCAAGAAGCATAGATTTATGGTGGTTTGGTATGTAGACTAAAATTATGCCCTTTAACTAAATTTATGTTGCATTTAATTTTTAGCAGAATCCATGTTGATGGGTTACCAAAATTCGGCCCAGCCGAACTTAGCACGCTTCCAATGATGCTGGGTATAAAAATATATTACAGGCACTATTAAGGAAGTTTTAACAGGACACTGTGCGAGAGGCTATCTGGCTTACTGCAGAAGATGTGCCGGACCATTGATTGACAAATACGTTGTAGACACTAAGGTGACCGCAGACCAGCGCAACTTCAAAAGGTGCATTTACATGTGATTATATCGGACAAGCACTTGCTTCCTAATTTCTTCCTAATTGCTTCCTAATTTCTAGCCATGTCCGTCCGTCCGTCCATCCGTCCGTCCGTCCATCCGTCCGTCTGTCTGTCGAAAGCACGCTAACTTCCGAAGGAGTAAAGGTAGCCGCTTAAAATTTTGCACAAATACTTCTTATTAGTGTAGGTCAGTTGGTATTGCAAATGGGCCATATCGGTCCATGTTTTGATATAGCTGTTATATAAACCGATCATGGGTCTTGACTTCTTGAGCTTCTAGAGTGCGAAATTCTTATCCGATTGGGATGAAATTTTGCACGACGTGTTTTGTTATGATATCCAACAAGTGTGCCAAGTATGGTTCAAATCGGTCCATAACCTGATATAGCTGCCATATCAACCGATCTTGGGTCTTGACTTCTTGAGCCTTTAGAGTGCGCAATTCTTATCCGATTGGAATGAAATTTTGCACGACGTGTTTTGTTATTATATCCAACAACTGTGCCAAGTATGGTTCAAATCGGTTCATAACCTGATGTAGCTGCCATATAAACCGATCTGGGGTCTTGACTTCTTGAGCCTCGAGAGTGCGCAATTCTTATCCGATTGGGATGAATTTTGGCACGACGTGTTTTGTTATGACATCCAACAACTGTGCCAAGTATGGTTCAAATCGGTTCATAACCTGATATAGCTGTCATATAAACCGATCTGGGGTTTTTTTTTATGATATCCAACAATTGTGCCAAGTATGGTTCAAATCGGTCCATAATCTGATGTAGCTGCCATATAAACCGATCTGGGGTCTTGACTTCTTGAGCCTGTAGAGGTCGCAATTATTATCCGATTTGCCCGAAATTTTGTACGACGGATTCTCTCATGACCATCAACATACGTATTTATTATGGTCTGAATCGGGCTATAGCCCGATACATCTCCCTTATAAATCGATCTCTCTATTTTATTTCTTGAGCCCCCAAAGAACACAATTCGTAGTCGAATTGGCTGACATTTTACACAGGTCTCCAACATATAATTTAATTGTGGTCCAAATCGGACCATATCTTGATGTCGCTCTAATAGCAGAGCAAATCTTTTCTTATATCCTGTTTTGCCTAAGAAGAGATGCCGGGAAAAGAACTCGATAAATGCGATCCATGGTGGAGGGTATATAAGATACGGCCCGGCCGAACTTAGCACGCTTTTACTTGTTTATTATTTTTTTTTTTTTTCGATTTTCTCCCACCGTGCGTCTTCTGTCACTTTTTTATTGATTTCATCTCGTTTTATAAAATAAATGCAGATAATGCAGCAATGTTCACAATATTATAAAATATGACCAATGGCTAGCGGTTTATTTAGCGCTTGTATGTATATGTGCCAAGCATCTGGTCCATTGAATCAACGCCTGATTTTTTGGCGTTGTAATCAAAAGGGCAAGAAAGGCCACTCTTGCTCTATGCACTTGCAAGAGAGCCATTGGCAAAAGTTGGGGGTTTTAAACCGCGTGTCATGCATTGCAGTTGTGAGACCAATAATGCTATATGGTGTTGTGGTCTGGTGGACGGCGCTTCAAAAGTCTACCTACTGCTCAATACTCTACCGGATGCAAAGGATTGCTTGTTTGTGCATCACAGTCGCACTGAGGACGACACCATCTGATGCCTCTGGAAATTGTGGCTACCAAAATTGCAGCGACAACTGCCGTGAGGTTAAGGGAGCTTTCTCATTGGTCATGTGACGGCTACGGACACGATGTTATCCATGATACAATATCCGATGTGCCACTGAGGGTTTAGGGTCATTAACGTTTGGGTGTTAGATATACACCATTATTAAAAGTCTTTATTTCAGCTCGATATTGTCGTGATATCTGATTCAGGGGTGTTTTCGGGCGTAAGGTGGTCCCTTAGACTCTTGGCCCTGAAAAAAATATCAGCATCGTGCTCTTCTTTTAAATACCATTTATTTAAACCCCATATTTCCATTGCTTTAAGGGGAGTTTATGGGATGAGGGGTCTTCAAACATTTGGTCCCAAAATTTGTACTTTTTGGGGGGTGTTTTGGGAAAGGGGGCGGTGCCCCAAATACATGGTCCCACATTTGGATATCAGATTGGTATTTTGCACCCAAATACCTTTATTTGAGCCCCATATTGCGATGGTCAGTGAATTATTGTTGTTTGTGAGGTGTTTTAGGGAGGGGTAGATTCCCAATACCATTCATTTGAGCCCCACATTGACGTGGTTGGTAAATATGCCCGGTTTAGGGGAGTTTTGGGGAGTGGGGTGGTCCCCCAAACACTTAGCCCTGAAAATATATCAGCATCGTGCTCTACTTTAAAATATCATTTATTTGAACCCCACAATGCCATTGGCATCAAAATTTGATATCAAATTCGTTTTCAAGTCTCAAATACCTTTCATTTAAACCCCTTATTGCAAAAGTCAGCAAATATGTCCGGTTTAGGGTATGGACCCTAAAAACTATCAATATCGAGATCCACTCTCGTTAAGGCCCAAAATTGTGATGGTGAGCAAATATATCCTATATGAGCGTTGTTATGGGGGTGGGACGTCCCCTAGGGAGTTGGTCCCGAATTTTGATATCAGATTCGTGGTCTACTCCCAAATACCTCTCATTTTAGCCCCATTTTTCCATAGTCAGCAAATATGACCGATTTCGGAGGTGTTTTGTGTGATGGGGCGGCCGTTCAGTGACTTGGTCCTAAAAATACATATCAGATTTATCAAAAATACTTCTTATTAGTGCCACATATTGGAATGGTCAGCAAATACGTCCAACTTTTTCCAGAATATTGATATCAGATTCGAGGGGTACTTACAAAGACCTTTTATTTGAGCCCCATATTGCTATGCGGGGCCCCTCAAACATTTGGTCCCACATCTGGATATCAGATTCGTATTCTGCACTCAACTACGTTTTATTTAAGCCCCATATTGCCGTGGTCAGTAAATAAGTCCTGTTTGGGGGGTGTTTTGAGGAAGGAGTGGACCCCCACAAACTTTGTCCCAAATTTGGATTTCAGATTCGTATTTTAATCGTAAATATCTCTCATTTGAGTCCCATATTACCAAGGTAGATAAATATGTCCGATTTAGGGGTGTTATGGGGGTTGGTCCCCCAAACATTTAGTCCGACAATTTGATAGCAAATACGTTTTCTACTCTTAAATACCTTTCATTTGAGTCCCATATTGTCCTGATTGGTATATATATATATATGGTAGGTTTAGGGGGTGGGGTTGCACCCCTAGGTACCCAATCGGAAATTTACAAATTTTCATATTTTAGGTTACTTTAAGAGAGCACACAAAATTTCGCTTAAGTCGCATTAACCATCTCCGAGATATGGCGTTTCTGAAAAAAAGGGTAAGGGGAAGGATCCCCCCCCTTCAGATATCACAAAATTTAGTACCTTATTTTCACCATGGGATCATTACGTACCATCTTTGAAAATTTCAAGAAAATCGGTTCAGCCGTTTTTGAGTCAATAAGGAACACACAAACAAACAAACCGACAAACAAACACAAATTGATTTTTATACCCCCCACCATAAGATGCGGGTATACTAATTTTGTCATTCTGTTTGTAACTACTCGAAATATTCGTCTGAGACCCCATAAAGTATATATATTCTTGATTGTTGTGACATTTTATGTATATAGCCATGCTATGACAACTGTGCAAAGTTAGGTTAAAATCGGCCCATAACCTGATATAGCTGCCACATAAACCGATCTTGAATCTTGACTTCTTGAGTCACTAGAGGGCGCAATTCTTACCCGATTTGAATGAAATTTTGCACGAAGTATTTTGTTATGATATCCAACAACTGTGCCATGTATGGTTGAAATCGGTACATAACCTGATACAGCTGTCATATAAACCGATCTGGGGACTTGACTTCTTGAGCTTCTAGAGGGCGCAATTCCTATCCGATTTGGCTGAAATTTAGCATGACTTATTTTATTATGACTTTCAACAACTGTGCCAAATAAGGTTCAAATCGATTTATAACCTGATATAGCTGCCATATATACCGATCTGGGATATTGACTCCTTGAGCCTCTAGAGGTACGACAGATCCTCTCATGACCATCAACATACGTGTTTATTATGGTCTGAATCCGTCTATAACCCGATACAGCTCCCATATAAATCGAAATAGCTGCCATATAGACCGATCTCTCCATTTAATGTTTTGGGCCCATAAAGGGCGCATTTATTATCCGATGTCACCGAAATTTGTGACTGTGAGTTGTGTTAGGCCCTGATCGGTCCAGATTTGAATACAGCTGCCATATAGGCCGATCTCTCGATTTAAGATTTTGGGCTCATAAAAGGCGCATTTATTGTCCGATTTCGCCGAACTTTGTGACAGTGAGTTGTGTTAGGACCTTCGACATTTTTCTGCAACTTGGCTCAAGTCGGTCCAGATTTGGATATTGCTGCCATATAGGCCCCATAAAAGGCGCAATTTATAATCCGATTTCACTGAAATTTGACACAGTGACTTATATTAGGCTTTTCGACATCCGTGTCGTATATGGTTCAGATCGGTTTATTTTTAGATCTAACTACTAGAGATCTTTGCAATTAAGGAAGTGGTGGAATGGCTAAGATATAACGTCGTTACGACGATTGGCATAAATATCTTCGCAGACAGTCAGGAAGCCATTAAATTCCTGGAGAGCGTATTTCTGAACACAAAAACCGCCCTCGACTGTCGCAGATCTCTCAACGAGATGGCTGAACAGTTAAAAATTAACCTGTTCTGGGTGCCGGGCCACAGAGATATCCCAGGGAATTGCAAAGCGGATGAGCTTGCTAGACTAGGAACTGCCCTACACATTCCGGGATACTGGAATCTGTGGGTATGCCTCTAGCGACATGTAAGCTTAGTTTTCAGGACCACGAATGATAGATGTTCACAAAGAGGGGCTTTGAGCATTCCAAAACTTTGTGGCCTAATCTAGACTTGAGGAGGTCTACCGCTTTGCTGTCATTGGCTAGAACCGACGTCTCAGTCGTTGTGTCCGTCATGACAGGTCACTGTCTTATCGGAAAACATGCTGACAGACTGAAGGCTATCAGCAACGACTTTTGCAGAAACTGTGAGGCCATCGACGAAGAAGAAGAGACTATAGAACACCTTTTGTGTGTGTGTCGCGCATTAGCAGTTAGAAGGAGTTCCACTTTAGGTTCTCATTTCTTTGAGAACCTGTCTGATTTAGCGGATGTGAGCATTCGCAAGTTATTGGGCTTTTTAAAGCGATCTGGATGGTGCAACGGTAGGAATTAGAAGGCATCTTCCTTCTTCTGTTCCTGTGGTATCACAATGGACGAAAACGTCTAAGTGAGTCTGATGGGAGACTGCCACCTAAACGCAAACTAACTTAACCAAAAATATTGGGTTGCCCAAAAAGTAATTGCGGATTTTTCATATAGTCGGCGTTGACAAATTTTTTCACAGCTTGTGACTCTGTAATTGCATTCTTTCTTCTGTCAGTTATCAGCTGTTACTTTTAGCTTGCTTTTGATTAAAATTCATTCTAAGTTTTATTAAAAATGCATTTATTTTCTTTTAAAAAATCCGCAATTACTTTTTGGGCAACCCAATAGCAAACGGCTGCTTCTTTTCAGTTTGCATGTCCACACTGCAAGTATAATGTTGTGCCGACAGCAAATTTACCGCTTTGTTCTTCTTGGGCACATATTGACATAGTGCTATATCGCCTTCGTTGAAAGCACTGTTCCACCATATGCGGTTTCCTTCCTGATCAAAGTACGCACCAAATCCAAAGTTGTGAAAAAATTGGCGGCATAAATTGTGCGGTCTACATTCAAGTATCTTTGCGACAGTTGAAGTACAACATTCTGTTCTTGATTCCAACTCTCGTGCCTGGTCAGCCAATTTCCCAGAGTAAATCATTACTTTGACAAGATAAAATGATTTCGTGTCGCACAACCACCATATCTGTATACCGTACTTGGCAGGTTTCGATGGACTGTATTGTGTGAAGCGGGTGCGGCCTCTGAATGGGAATAACTGTTCATCAACGGTAACCTGCATCACGCGGAGTGTAAGCTTCTGCCAAATTAGACTGCAATTTTTGCCAGATATCATTGCTGTTGATTAGTCGCTGCTGTCGCGTATTTCTATTGTCGAATCTTAGGCATTGATTTATGCACTTCATTCGATCTATTAATAATGCAGCTTTATATATTGGACAGCGTGTTGGGTCCCATAACTTTTCAAGAGGTTTACTCTTCGATTTAGTGAGTCCAGTATACAAAATAATAGCCAACAAGTAAAAGCGTGCTAAGTTCGGCCGGGCCGAATCTTATATACCCTCCACCATGGATCGCATTTGTCGAGTTCTTTTCCCGGCATCTCTTCTTAGGCAAAAAAGGATATAAGAAAAGATTTGCTCTGCTATTAGAGCGATATCAAGATATGGTCCGGTTCGGACCACAATTAAATTATATGTTGGAGACCTGTGTAAAATGTCAGCCAATTCGAATAAGAATTGCGTCCTTTGGGGGCTCATGAAGTAAAATAGAGAGATAGATTTATATGGGAGCTGTATCGGGCTATAGACCGATTCAGACCATAATAAACATGTATGTTGATGGTCATGAGAGAATCCGTCGTACAAAATTTCAGACAAATCGGATAATAATTGCGACCTCTACAGGCTCAAGAAGTCAAGACCCCAGATCGGTTTATATGGCAGCTACATCAGATTATGGACCGATTTGAACCATACTTGGCACAGTTGTTGGATATCATAACAAAACACGTCGTGCAAAATTTCATCCCAATCGGATAAGAATTGCGCACTCTAGAGGCTCAAGAATTCAAGACCCAAGATCGGTTTATATGGCAGCTATATCAGGTTATGGACCGATTTGAACCATACTTGACACAGTTGTTGGATATCATAACAAAACACGTCGTGCAAAATTTCATTTCAATCAGATAAGAAGTGCGCACGCTAGAGGCTCAAGAAGTCAAGACCCAAGATCGGTTTATATGGCAGCTATATCAGATTATGAACCGATTTGAACCATACTTGGCACAGTTGTTGGATATCGTAACAAAACACGTCGTGCAAATTTTCATTCCAATCGGATAAGAATTGCGCACTCTAGAGGCTCAAGAAGTCAAGACCCCAGATCGGTTTATATGGCAGCTATATCAGGTTATGGACCGATTTGAACCATACTTGGCACAGTTGTTGGATATCATAAAAAAACACGTCGTGCAAAATTTCATTCCAATCGGATAAGAATTGCGCACTTTAGAGGCTCAAGAAGTCAAGACCCAAGATCGGTTTATATGGCAACTATATCAAAACATGAACCGATATGAACCATACTTGCCAAAGTTGTTGGATATCATAACAAAACACGTCGTGCAAATTTTCATTCCAATCGGATAAGAATTGCGCACTTTAGAGGCTCAAGAAGTCAAGACCCAAGATCGGTTTATATGGCAGCTATATCAGGTTATGGACCGATTTGAACAATACTTGGCACAGTTGTTGGATATCATAACAAAACACGTCGTGCAAAATTTCATTCCAATCGGATAAGAATTGCGCACTCTAGAGGCTCAAGAATTCAAGACCCAAGATCGGTTTATATGGCAGCTATATCAGGTTATGGACCGATTTGAACCATACTTGACACAGTTGTTGGATATCATAACAAAACACGTCGTGCAAAATTTCATTCCAATCGGATAAGAATTGCGCACTCTAGCGGCTCAAGAAGTCAAGACCCAAGATCGGTTTATATGGCAACTATATCAAAACATGAACCGATATGAACCATACTTGCCAAAGTTGTTGGATATCATAACAAAACACGTCGTGCAAATTTTCATTCCAATCGGATAAGAATTGCGCACTCTAGAGGCTCAAGAAGTCAAGACCCCAGATCGGTTTATATGGCAGCTATATCAGGTTATGGACCGATTTGAACCATACTTGACACAGTTGTTGGATATCATAACAAAACACGTCGTGCAAAATTTCATTCCAATCGGATAAGAATTGCGCACTCTAGCGGCTCAAGAAGTCAAGACCCAAGATCGGTTTATATGGCAACTATATCAAAACATGAACCGATATGAACCATACTTGCCAAAGTTGTTGGATATCATAACAAAACACGTCGTGCAAATTTTCATTCCAATCGGATAAGAATTGCGCACTTTAGAGGCTCAAGAAGTCAAGACCCAAGATCGGTTTATATGGCAGCTATATCAGGTTATGGACCGATTTGAACCATACTTGTCACAGTTGTTGCATATCATAACAAAACACGTCGTGCAAAATTTCATTTCAATCAGATAAGAAGTGCGCACGCTAGAGGCTCAAGAAGTCAAGACCCAAGATCGGTTTATATGGCAGCTATATCAGATTATGAACCGATTTGAACCATACTTGGCACAGTTGTTGGATATCGTAACAAAACACGTCGTGCAAATTTTCATTCCAATCGGATAAGAATTGCGCACTCTAGAGGCTCAAGAAGTCAAGACCCCAGATCGGTTTATATGGCAGCTATATCAGGTTATGGACCGATTTGAACCATGCTCGGCACAGTTGTTGGATGTCATGACAAAACACGTCGTTCAAAATTTAATTCCAATCGGATAAGAATTGCGCACTCTAGAGGCTCAAGAAGTCAAGACCCCAGATCGGTTTATATGGCAGCTATATCAGGTTATGGACCGATTTGAACCATGCTCGGCACAGTTGTTGGATGTCATGACAAAACACGTCGTTCAAAATTTCATTCCAATCGGATAAGAATTGCGCACTCTAGAGGCTCAAGAAGTCAAGACCCCAGATTGGATTATATGGCAGCTATATCAGGTTATGGACCGATTTGAACCATACTTGGCACAGTTGTTGGATATCATAATAAAACACGTCGTGCAAAATTTCATCCCAATCGGATAAGAATTGCGCACTCTAGAGGCTCAAGAATTCAAGACCCAAGATCGGTTAATATGGCAGCTATATCAAAACATGGACCGATATGGCCCATTTACAATACCAACCGACCTACACTAATAAGAAGTATTTGTGCAAAATTTCAAGCGGCTAGCTTTACTCCTTCGGAAGTTAGCGTGTTTTCGACAGACAGACGGACGGACGCACATGGCTAGATCGACATAAAATTTCGCGACAATCAAGAATATATATACTTTATGGGGTCTCAGACGAATATTTCGAGTAGTTACAAACAGAATGACGAAATTAGTATACCCCCCCATCTTATGGTGGAGGGTATAAAAAGGGACCACAGGGACCTGCTCACCCGCCGGAGGGTTAAGGCTGCAGAAGCCACAATTTTGTTCCGATCTTCACAAAATTTAGCACAAAATTTCCAATCCGTGTGCAAAATTTCCTCAAAATCGGTCGAGATTAAGATCCAACTGCGACACATATTTTTCATACGATATGACCCTTTGAGGCTGTAGTAGCCACATTTAAGTTCCTATCGTAAGAAAATCCTAAAAGGTTCTATTCAATAGGTATGCAAAACTAAAGTCTGACTCGATTTCAACATAGATGCCATGAATTGAGAGTATCATGTATTCTCTGAGGTGTTGTTGTTGCCTTTTCCCTTTACATTTATTATGCTCAGTTTTCATTTAAAGTTATCATTTGGACAAAATCTTATAATTATTCTCCTGAAGACATTTTGCTGCTCTTATTTATTATAGACGTTTAGTTAAGTTGTCTAGCTACGATTTTTCTAAACCATTTCTATCGTTTATTTACTTTCAGGTTTCTTTTGACTGACATCATCATAGAGGTAACTCTCACATTCTCTTTCACACACAGTCTCCAATTTGATTTTCCTGTTACAGCATTTGGTATGTAAATGTCCTCAAAGTGTTTGTAATTTAACATTTCTCCTTAAGCATTTTACCTAGAAGCTGAAGCTATATCTGCTCATGCTGATGATGTAGGGTTGCCTTTTCGTTTCGCCATTCCTTCATTATCCTTGGTGAATTATTTTGTTAAATTAACATTTACACCAGCCACAGAATGACAAACGTAAAGAAAATGACAGAGAAACCAGTAAGGAAAGGCAAAAGTCGGGCAAAAGCCAACTAAATAATACCCTACCCCACCGACTCTACGTACTACTCTAAATACAAAGAACCTACATCGAAATCTAGTCAGACATTAATATTGCATACCTAATGAAATATCGAAGTGAACCTTACGATAGGATCTAAACTGCTTTATTTAAATCTGAACCGATTTTGATGGTTTTCACACACATGTTGGGATGGCAAATGAAGCACCTCACGCAAATGAAGCACCTCACTACAGCCTTAAAAGGTCACATCGGATGACGGATTTATATGAGAGCTATATCTAAACCTGAACCGATTTTTGCACACACATGAGGTCGTCAAATAATACACCTCCTGTTCAATTTTGTGAAGATCGGACTAAAACTGTGACTTCTACAGCCTTAAAAATCCATATCGGATGAAACATATATATGGGAGCAATATCTAAATCTGAACCGACTTTCTTCAAAATCAATGGCGTACTACCTTGGACCAAAACAGTGACTTGGGCGAATGATTATGACAATCGGTTAACAAATGCGATCTGGAACATGATCCCAGGAATACACGGACAGACGGACATAGATAAATCGGATTAGAAAGTGATTCTAAGCCGATCGGTATACCTATCAATGGGTCTAGCTCTTCTCCTTTTTAGCGCTGCAAACAAATGCACAAAGTTATAATAACCTGTACCACAGTGGTGGCGTAGGGTATAAAAATTGGAACTCCAAAGTGATGTTAACAAAATTCAAACAATTTCGTTTTCTTTCTTCCTTTGTTTTTTTGCTGCTCACTAAGGGTTATGTATTGCAATGGATTTTTTTTTTGGCTTTGGGGCAGGAATATTGTACAGCATTCGCCAAACTGTCCTCAAGCTTAAGTTGAAATCGTTGGGCAAATACTGTTGGTTTAATTAATTTTTTAAATTGAATTTTTGTCCAACCCTGCAAAGAAGAAAAATATCTAGGGGTAGGGTAGGAAAAACAATTTTTTTTCGTCAGACTCCCTCCCTCCCTTTTTTGTTGCAAAGGGTCATGATGATTCTTTCCCTTACGTCTTTTGAATCTTTAAAGTTAGGTTAGGTTCAAGTGGCAGTCTGCCATCAGACTCACTTAGACGTTTTCGTCCATTGTGATACCACAGGAATAGAAGAAGGAAGATTTCCTTCTAATTCCTACCGTTGAACCATCCATATAGCTTTAAAAAGCCCAATAACTTGCGAATGCTCACGTCTCAAAGAAATGAGAACCTAAAGTGGAACTCCTTCTGACTGCTAGTGCGGGATACACACACACAGTAGGTGTTCTATAGTCTCTTCTTCTTCGATGTCCTCACAGATTCTGCAAAAGTCGTTGCTGGTAACCTTCAGTTTGTCAGCATGTTTTCCGATAAGACAGTGACCTGTCATGACGGACACAATGACTGAGACGTCTGTTCTAGCCAATGACAGCAAAGCGGTAGATCTCTTCAACTCTAGAAGAGTCCAAATAGTTTTGGAATGCTCAAAGCCCCTCTTTGCTCCCATCTATCATTCGTTGTCCTTCGGGCCTGGTCCTGAAAACTAAGCTTACATGTCGCTAGAGGCATATCCACAGATTCCAGTATCCCGGAATGTGTAGGGTAGTTGCTCGCAAGCTCATCCGCTTTACAATTCCCTGGGATATCTCTGTGGCCCGGCACCCAGAACAGGTTAGTTTTGAACTGTTGAGCCATCTCGTTGAGAGATCCGCGGCAGTCGAGGTCGGTTTAAGCTCTCCAGGGATTTAATGGCTTCCTGACTGTCTGAGAAGATATTTATGCCAATCGTCGTAATGACATTATATCGAAGCCATTCCACCACTTCCTTAATTGCAAAGATCTCCGCTTGTGGTCGGGTACTCTTTTCGAAATGACCAGTTCTAGATTTTTAGAGTACACACCAAAGCCCCCTAGTTGTTTAGTTTGGAACCATTGGTATAGAAAATCTATGTAACTTCTGTTACCAGGGATATCGTAGTTCCAATCGGTTCTGTCGGGAATAGTCGTACAGTACTTTTTATCAAAAAGCGGCTCTGGTAGAGTGTAATCCATATTGCCGGGAACATCGGATATTGTATCAAGGATAACACAGTGTCCGTAGCCGCCACATGACCAATGAGAATGCTCTCTTAACCTCACGGCAGTTTTCACTGCCGGTGTCGTTTTCAGTGCCGCTGCGATGCACAAACAAGCCATCCATTGGATGCGGTTAAGTCGTCCGATGATGTCCGATTCAAGTTAAGCTTAATGATAAGGGGCCTCCTTTTTATAGCCGAGTCGGAAAGGCGTGCCGCAATGTGACACCTCTTTGTGGAGAAATTGTCAACATGGCTGTCATACCAAATGGTACAATACCTCACAAAGGTGCCAGCATTAGGAGGGGATAACCAGCGCTGGAATTTTTTTTCTTATTGTCCCGCCAGGAATCGATCATAGGCTTTCAGTGTCATTGGCGGACATGCTAACCTATGCGCAACGAGGGGAGGCAGGGGGGTTGGGGGGTATACTAATCTTGTCATTCTGCTATTAAAACCTCAAAATATTGATCTGGAACCTCTTAAAGTATCCATCCATCCATTCCGTCTCTAGGAATCACAATAGCTATCGAACGCTTAAAGCTTACCGCTCGTAATTTTGCTCAAATATTTTTATACCCACCACCGACGGATGGGGGTATATTCATTTTGTCATTCCGTTTGCAACACATCGAAATATCCATTTCCGACCCTATAAAGTATATATATTCTTGATCAGCGTAAAAATCTAAGACGATCTAGACATGTCCGTCCGTCTGTCCGTCTGTCTGTTGAAATCACGCTACAGTCTTTGAAAATAGAGATATCGAGCTGAAATTTTGCACAGATTCTTTTTTTGTTCATAAGCAGGTTAAGTTCGAAGATGGGCTATATCGGACTATATCTTGATATAGCCCCCATATAGACCGATCCGCCGATTTAGGGTCTTAGGCCCATAAAAGCCACATTTATTATCCGATTTCGCTGAAATTTGGGACAGTGAGTTGTGTTAGGCCCTTCGACTTTCTCCGTTAAATTGGCCCAGATCGGTCCAGATTTGTATATAACTGCCATATAGACCGATCCATCGGTTTAGGGTCTTAGGCCCAAAAAAGCCACATTTATTATCCGATTTTTATAAAATTCGAGACAGTGAATTTTGTAAGGCCCATCCACATCCTTCGTTAATTTGGCTCAGATCGGTCCAGATTTGGATATAGCTGTTATATAGACCGATCCTCCGATTTAGGGTCTTAGGCCCACAAAAGCCAAATTTATTATCCGATTTTGATGAAATTCGGGACAGTGAATTGTGTTAGGCCCATCGACATACTTCGTCAATTTGGCTCAGATCGGTTCAGATTTGGATATAGCTGCCATATAGACCGATCCTCCGATTTAGAGTCTTAAGCCCATAAAAGCCACATATATTATCCGATTTTGCTGAAATTTGGGACAGGGAGTTGCGTTAGGCCCTCCGACTTCCTTCGTCAATTTGACCCAGATCGGTACAGATTTGGATATAGCTGCCATATAGACCGATCCTCCGATTTAGGGTCTTAGGCCCACAAAAGCTGAAGTTTGGGACAGTGAGTTGTCTTAGGCCCTTTTACATCTGTCTTCAATTTGGCCCAGATCGGTTCAGATTTGGATATAGCTGCCATATAGACCGATTTCCTGATTTAAGGTTTTGGGCCCATAAAATGCTCATTTATTGTCCGATGTCGCTGAAATTCGGGACAGTGAGTTAAATTAAGCCCCTAGATATACTTTTGCAATATCCCACAGATCGGTCCAGATTTGGATATAGCTGCCATATAGACCGATATCTAGGTTTTATCTTTTGGGGCCATAAAAGACGCATTTATTGTCCGATGTCGCTGAAATTCGAGACAGTGAGTTTGGTTAGGCTCTTCGACGTCCTTCTTCAAATTTGCCCAGATCGGTCCAGATTTGAATATAGCTGCCATATAGACCGATCTCACGATTTAAGGTTTAGGGCCCATAAAAGAGGCATTTATTGTCCGATTTCGCCGAAATTTGGGACAGTGCTTGGTGTTAGGCTCTTCGACATGTTTGTGCAACTTGGCCCAAATCGGTCCAGATTTGGATATAGCTGCCATGTAGACCGATATCTCGATTTTAAGTCTTGGCCCCATAAAAGGCGCATTTATAATCCGATTTCACTGAAATATGACACAGTGACTTATGTTCGGCTTTTCGACATCCGTGTCGTATATAGTTCAGATCGGTATGAGGTATATGAGTATAAGGTATGAAATTTTCACCGAATTTTGATGAAAGGTTGTTTATATATATACCCTGGGTGGTGGGTATCCAAAGTTGGGCCCGGCCGAAGTTAACGCCTTTTTACTTGTTTATCCGATTTTGCTGAGATTTGGGACAGTGAGTTGTGTTGAAGACTTCGACATCCTTCCTTAATACAGCCCAGATCGGTCCAGATTTGGATATAGCTGCCATATAGACTGATCCGCCGATTTAGGGTCTTAGGCCCATTAAAGCCACATTTATTATCCGAATTTACAGTGAAATTTGAGACAGTGAGTTGTGTTAGGCTCTGCAACTTGGCTCAATTCGGTCCTGATTTTGACATAGCTGCCATGTAGACCGACATATCAATTTAAAGTCATGGCCCAAGAAAAGGCTCATTTATTATCAAAATGCAGTTGTTCCATATTTTTGGAGCATTTCTTTCGACCAATCGATACGAGCCCTTTTTGAGTGATTGACAAATTGTATTGGATCCAACGTGAACAAATTTTTTGAACGGTCAAACGGTTCATGCAATATTGATTGTATGCTGGTCCCACTAATGCCCAAGTTTGTCTCAATCTCACGATAGGTCACATGATGATCTTGCAATATCAGTTGGTGCACAGCAGTTGGTCCTCATACAGGACACTCTGTACGCTGGACACGGCCGAAAAGCATTTGTTGCGCCCTTCCTCATACAGGACACTCTGTACGCTGGATACGGCCGAAAAGCATTTGTAGCGACTCATAAAGCCACGACTCCAGGACGTCGGAGTTGGACTCGCCACGATCGGAGCTCTCAGAGATGTGGCCACTTAGCCCATCCACTTATTTCATTTTGCCACCGACGCCTCTCTGGCCATCTTATCTACTTTGTTCAATAGCTTCACGAATGGCACGTAGGCACAGACGAACCCCTCTTGGCGCATTAGTCCGCCCCCTCATTCCCTGGAATCGCTTCATGTCCGTCAACCCATATCAGCGTTGGACTCGAAGCCTATCCAAGGACTCCAAACAATCTGTCACACACCTCGACCACACCGTTTTTGAGCATAAGGCCTTAAGCGCTGCCAAGTTTTGAGGGCGGTAAACACAGAATTTCTATTGCGGCTATTGTAATGGCACAGACTTCTGCCTGAGAGACCGTACACTCGTCCTGCAATCTCAGAGACATACCGATATTAAATGCTTCGGAGAAGACCCACAATATCGTCTCTGACTTCATCTTAGAACCATAGTGAAGATCAAGGTCTCATCTTTCTAAAACAAAGCATTCGCTCTCCATTCATCCCTTCTGGGAAAACGAATCCTGAATATCCTTATCCCAATCGGTGTCGGCGCCAAGTAGTCGGAGAACCTGCTGAGTCTACCCTCCTAATCCATTACATCTTGAATGTAACCGTGGCCGCACCCCCTCAGCCTTCTCATCCTGAGCATAACCTTGGTGACGCAGTTCCGCATATAGGTCCCAATGGGTTGCATATCCAACATTATTTTCATACCTCCTTCTTCAGCTCGCCGAGTTCCCTCAGCCTAAGCGTGACCTTGGCGGTGCAGCGCCGAATAGAGACCACAATGGGCTGCATATCCTGCATCGCTTCCATACCTGCCTGCGGTGCGAATCTCAGTTGTTGTATACTGCGAACAATCATCACGGCAAGAGATACGGAAGATGCAGAGCTCAAACTGCGACAGGTGATGCTAAAGGCAAAGAACTGGCTTGACTCCCGCGGCTTTCAGCTTCAGATGCAGAACCAGAGTTGCCACACCTAACGAGAAACAATTAAAAGCGTGCAAAGTTCGATCGGGCCGAATCTTATATACCCTCCACCATGGATTGCATTTGTCGAATTCTTTGCGCGTTATCTCTTTTTAGGCAAACACAGAATAATGGAAAAGAATTGTTATGCTATTGGAGATATATCAAGTTATAGTTCGATTCGGACCATAGGTAATTTAATGTTCAAGACCATAGTAGAAGTCATTGGGTAAATATTTCAGCCCATTCGGATAAAAATTGCGCCTTCTTGGGGCTCAAGAAACATATTCGGAAGATCGATATATATATGAGTGCTGTATCAGGCTATAGATCGATTGAGATTATATTGGAAACATATGTTGAAGATCATGGGATAAAAATTGCGCCCTAGAGGCTTTAGAACTCAAGATCCCAGATTGGTTGACATGGCAGCTATATGAGGTTATGTATCGATTTAAGCCATATTTATTACAATTGTTGGAGTTCATAACAAAATACTTCATGCTCAATTTCATGCCAAATCGGATGAGAATTGCGCCTTCTAGTGGCTCATGAAGTCAAGACCCAAGATCGGTTTTTATGGCAGCTATATCAGGTTATGAACCGATTTAGACCATACTCAGCACAGTTGTTGGAAGTGAGACTAAAACATCACATGCAAAATCTCAGCCAAATCGGACAAGAATTGCGCCCTCCAGATGTTCAAGAAGTCAAGACCCAAGATCGATTTATATGGCAGCTATATCTAAACATGAACCGATTTGGCCCATTTACAATCCCAACCGGTCTACACTGATAAGAAGTTTTTGTGCAAAATTTCAAGCGGCTAGCTCTACTCTTTTCGAAAGTTCGCGTGCTTTCGACAGACGGACGGGTGGACATGGCTAGATCGACTTAAAATGTCATGACGATCAAGAATGTATATACTTTATGGGGTCTTAGACGCATATTTCGAGGTGTTACAAACGGAATGACGAAATTAGTACACCCCTAATCGTATGGTGGAGGGTATAAAAAATCTGACAGTGCATATATCTAGGAATGCGTAGTCCTTGTTATAGTTCCGATAGACCTATGGGTCCTGAAACATGTCATGCTCTACACCGCGAGGTGCAACACCCAGAGAGAAGAGGGTGAGATTTAAACACATCATACGCGTGTTATACGAAGGGAGACTTAAGCCGTGTATGTGAGTCGTTAATTGTTGTTGTTGTAAGTCAGGTGATACGTGAGTGAGATCCAATTCCAATCACGTGAGTGAAATCATGCCCACGACACCAATCACGACTCCCGAGACACTCATGACTCACGAGATTATCTGCTTCATTGAAAATATTTTTTTAACCGTGAGTCTCGAGTTGTGATTTGGTCGTGGGTCGTAATTTTCTCGCTCACGACTCAGATTATCTGCTTCATTGAAAATATTTTTTCAACCGTGAGTCTCGAGTTGTGATTTGCTCGTGTGTCGTAATTTTCTCGCTCACGACTCAGGATAAAATCACGACTCACAAGACACTCATGACTCACGAGATTATCTGCTTCGATGAAACTTCTTTTTTTAACCGTGAGATTTGCTCGTAATTTTCTCGTGAGTCGTGATTTTCTTGTGAGTTGCGATTATTGTCGTGAAACGTGATTTCCTCGTGAGTCGTGATTTCTCGTAAGTATCTCATGAGTAAGTATTTCGTGAGTATCTGAGTGTTGAGTCGCCAGTGTCTCGTGATCGTGCATGAACATGAGTCGATTTCAAAAATTCGTGGGTGAATAAATTATTTTTCTCGTGATGTGAGTGAATAATTACTCACGTGCACATCTCAAATGGCAACAAAGGTGAATGAATGAGAGTCGGGGCAGATGGACGCGACGACTTATCCTCGATATACGAACATCGACAAATAGGAAACACCGCGATGTCATCTATTACGTCATACAGATATTGAAAGCCCACGGTTACTTCGGGAAATACTTTAATAGAATGGGCAAACGATCTTCTATCAAATGCATTTATGGGGAGCTAGAAGTTGCAGACGATTTTCAACACATATGCTTCTTCGCTTCGCTACAACTTTGTAACTTTTTACTATTTTCCCAAAGGATTAAAATACACCACAAACGCCAAAAACACCCATCCAGGTTTCACATTTCGACAAACAGCAATGAAAATGATTTTATCTGTATTCTGCAGCCTGATAATCTGCCAGCCATACCAAAGTACTAAATGGCTGCATTTGAATAAAAGAACAGTTGTCTTGTCAACATTAAGGGACCATAATATTTTTGGTTTTTGATTTTTGAGTGATTCTAGTCCAGTTGATTCAAGCATAACAGACAGTTACCTGTTGACAATCTATGCTCAGGGATGTTGCGGTGGGGAACATATGCATACGGACATGTGAATGCTTTGGCATTTGGAGCCATTAATAAGGCATTAGGATGACCACACATCTAAAACGAAAGAAGTTAGCTCATGTACACAAATAGAGTTGCCATAAAATTCGTAGGAAAAAAATTACCTCAATTAATTTTTGCGCCAGTTAGAGTTAATCCAACATTTTTATACCCACCACCGGAAGATGGTGGTATATTCCGATCCTATTGCAAATTTTGCCCATGAACATTCCACTAAGGAACAGGGGCAAACTTCTCACATATCAATGAGTGCAGTCCGATTCAAGTTTAAGCTCAATGATAAGGGGCCTCCTTTTTATAGTCGAGTCCGAACGGCGTGCCGCAGTGCGACACCTCTTTGGAAAGAAGTTTTACATGGCAAAGTACCTCACAAATGTTGCCAGCATTAGGAGGGGAAAACCACCGCCGAACATTTTTATACCCTCCACCATAAGATGGGGGGTATACTAATTTCGTCATTCTGTTTGTAACTACTCGAAATATTCGTCTGAGACCCTATAAAGTATATAAATTCATGATCGTCGTGACATTTTATGTCGATCTAGCCATGTCCGTCCGTCTGTCCGTCCGTCCGTCTGTCTGTCGAAAGCACGCTTACTTCCGAAGGAGTAAAGCTAGCCGCTTGAAATTTTGCACAAATACTTCTTACTAGTGTAGGTCGGTTGGTATTGTAAATGGGCCATATCGGTCCATGTTTTGATATAGCTGCCATATAAACCGATCTTGGGTCTTGACTTCTTGAGCCTCTAGAGTGGGCAATTCTTATCCGATTGTAATGAAATTTTTCACGACGTGTTTTGCTATGATATCCAACAACTGTGCCAAGTATAGTTCAAATCGGTTAATAACCTGATATAGCTGCCATATAAACCGATCTTGGGTCTTGACTTCTTGAGCCTCTAGAGTGCGCAATTCTTATCCGATCAGAATGAAATTTTGCACGACGTGTTTCGTTATGATATCCAACAATAGTGCCAAGTATGGTTCAAATCGGTCTATAACCTGATATAGCTGCCATATAAACCGATCTTGGGTCTTGACTTCTTGAGCCTCTAGAGGACGCAATTCTTATCCGAATGGAATGGAATTTCGTACAACGTGTTTTGTTATGATACCCAACAACTATGCCAAGTATGGTTCAAATCGGTCCATAACCTGATATAGCTGCCATATAAACCGATCTTGGGTCTTGACTTCTTGAGCCTCTAGGGGGCGCAATTCTCATCCGATTTGACTGAAATTTTGCACGTAGTGTTTTGATATCACTTCCAACAACTGTACGAAGTATAGTTCAAATCGATCCATAACCTGATATAGCTGCTATATAAACCGATCTTGGGTCTTAACTTTTTGAGCTTCTAGAGGGCGCAATTCCTATCCGATTTGGCTGAAATTTTGCATGACGTATTTTGTTTTAACTTTCAACAACTGTGCCAAGTATGGTTCAAATCGGTTCATAACCTTATGTAGCTGCCATATAAACCGATCTGGGATCTTGACTTCTTGTGCCTCTATAGGTCGCAATTATTATCCGATTTGCCTGAAATTTTGTACGAAGGATTCTCTCATGACCATCAACATACGTGTTTGTATTATGGTCTGAATCGGTCTATAGCCCGATACAGCTCCCATACAAATCGATCTCTCTATTTTACTTCTTGAGCCCCCAAAGGGCGCGATTCTTATTCGAATTGGCTGACATTTTACACAGGTCTCCAGCATATAATTTAATTGTGGTCCAAAGTGGATCCTATCTAGATATCGCTCTAATAGCAGAGCAAATCTTTTCTTATATCCTTTTTTGCCTAAGAAGAGATACCGGGAAAAGAACTCGAACAAATGGACCCATGGTGGAGGGTATATAAGATTCGGAACGGCCGAAATTAGCACGCTTTTACTTGTTTCTGATGGTCTCGCCAGGATTCGAACCCAGGCGTTCAGCGTCATAGGCGGACATGCTAACCTCTGCGCTACGGTGGCTTCCAATTTCCGACCCTATAAGGTATATATATTCTTGATCGTCGTAACAATCTAAGATGATCTAGCCATGTCCGTGCGTCTGTCCTGTTGAAATCACGCTACAGTCTTTAATAAAAATAGAGATATTGAGTTAAAACCTTGAACAGATTTTTTTTTGTCCATAAGCTGGTCAAGTTCGAAGATGGGCCATATGGTCCTTCCACAATTTTGCCCCATTCGGTATAGATTTGGATATAGCTGCCATATAGACTGATTTTGTAAAAATTTGGGAAAGCGAGTTGCGTTTAGTCCTTCGACATTCGTCGATATTTGGGACGGTGATTTGTGTTAGGTCCTTCGACATCTTTCATCAATTTGAACAGATTTTTTTTTTTGTCCATAAGCTGGTCAAGTTCGAAGATGGGCCATATCGGACTATATCTTGATATAGCCCCCATATAGTCCGATCCGCCGAGTCTTAGGCCCATAACAGCCACATTTATTATCCGATTTCGCTGAATTTTGGAACAGTGAGTTGTGTGGGACCAGTCGACATCCTTCCACAATTTTGCCCCAATCGGTCTAGATTTGGATATAGCTGCCATATAGACCGTTTTTGGGAAAGCGAGTTTTTGGGAAAGCGAGTTGCGTTAGGTCCTTCGACATTCGTCGATATTTGGGACGGTGATTTGTGTTAAGTCCTTCAACATCTTTCACCAATGTAGCTGCCATATATCCCGATTTCTCGATTTAGTCTTGGCCCCACAAAAGGCACATTTATAATCCGATTGCGCTGAAATTTGACGCAGTGACTTAAGTAAGGATTTTCGACTTCCGTGTCGTATATGGTTCAGATCTATATTTGGATATGGCTACCAAAAAGACCAATATTTTGTTCTTCATAATTGAACAATGACTTGTAGTTAATGGACCACTCAATATCCGTGTCGAATTTGGTCCAAATCGGACCATATTTCGATATAGCCGATATGGGGGCAAAAATAATGCACTTTTTTACCGGATTGTGATGAAAGTTGGTTTACATATATACCCGAGGTGGTGGGTATCCAATGTTCGACCCGGCCTAACTTAATGCCTTTTTATACCCACCAGCATAGGATGGGGGTATACTAATCTAGTCATTTCATTTGTAACACCTCGAAATATTTATCAGCGATGCCATAAATTATATATATTCTGGATCCTCTCGACATTCTGATTCGATCTGTCCGTCCGTCTGTCGAAATCACGATAGCGGTCGAACGCGCTAAGCTACCCGCTTTAAATTTTGCACAGATACTTAATATTGATGTAAAGGGTGATTTTTTTGAGGTTAGGATTTTCATGCATTAGTATTTGACAGATCACGTGGGATTTCAGACATGGTGTCAAAGAGAAAGATGCTCAGTATGCTTTGACATTTCATCATGAATAGACTTACTAACGAGCAACGCTAGCAAATCATTGAATTTTATTACCAAAATCAGTGTTCGGTTCGAAATGTGTTCATTCACCGTAACGTTGCGTCCAACAGCATCTTTGAAAAAATACGGTCCAATGATTCCACCAGCGTACAAACCACACCAAACAGTGCATTTTTCGGGATGCATGGGCAGTTCTTGAACGGCTTCTGGTTGCTCTTCACTCCAAATGCGGCAATTTTGCTTATTTACGTAGCCATTCAACCAGAAATGAGCCTCATCGCTGAACAAAATTTGTCAAAATTTGAACACATTTCGAACCGAACACTGATTTTGGTAATAAAATTCAATGATTTGCAAGCGTTGCTCGTTAGTAAGTCTATTCATGATGAAATGTCAAAGCATACTGAGCATCTTTCTCTTTGACACCATGTCTGAAATCCCACGTGATCTGTCAAATACTAATGCATGAAAATCCTAACCTCAAAAAAATCACCCTTTAGGTCGTTGGGGATTTCAAATGGGTCATACCGGTTCAGATATTGATATAGCTCTTATATAAACCGATCTCCGGATTTGACTTCTTAAGCCCCTGGATGGCACAATTTGCATCCGATTTGGCTTAACTTTTGCACATAGCATTCTATTGTTAGTGCGTTACAATCGGTCTATAACCTGATATAGCTCCCATATAAACCGATCTACCAATTTGACTTATTGAGCCTCTGGAAGCCACAATTTTTGTCCGATTAGGCTGAAATTTTCCATGCTGTGTTCTGTTTTAACTTTCAACAACTGTGCCATGTACGGTCCAAATCCGGTTTCTCGATTATCCTTTTTCGTTTCCTAGAAGCTTTAATTTTGCTGGTCTGACAGAATTCCCAAGATTCGGCCCAGCCGAACTTAGCACGCTTTTACTTGTTACTTGTTATAATTATTTTTATATGTCGCCCTAATCGGTCGCTTAACAGGCCAAGCAAAAACTTAGTTATAGTGTGGAACGATTTCATAGCAACTTTTTTCAATCTGATTAGCGTCTCCTATTTCTAAATATATCCTTTTTCCTTAAGGAATTTTTATTTTCAACTACAGTACCTCGTACTTCTTTATGTGATTTATGGTGCATGCTTAGCAAATAGAAAGTGGCTCATGGTCTCTTCTTCTAGCCAACACACATGGGAGTGTTTATGTGTAGAAGGGAATTACAAAAAGCATTTGTGATTGTATGTCTCTGACAATATTCTCTTTTGTGGCTTTATGCTGTGTGTCGATGTGTTGTGTATGTGTGTTTTGTGTTGGCTGTTTTATTTTTTCCCTGTGTTTGTGTTTATTTCCGTAAATTTATTGGTAATGCATCCCAGCCACTGTACTTTGGCTTGATATCGGCATCATTAGTGGCTTTTACGTTTTACATGTTTAATTGCTGTTGCCAACTGTTGGCACAGAGTCAATACGCAGAGATACAGACACATACACTCAACCAGTTAGGATAGCTGAATTTTTGGGCTGATGTGAGAATAAGCAGCTCTATAAAATCGCAAGAGGTGAAGGAGAGGAAAAAAATTAATGAAAGCTTAACATCAATGAGATTTTAATCTTGAGATATTCTTGGGTGTGTTTTGTGTTATTTGGAGTATGAGGAATCTAATATCAGCCAAATGTGTGTACGTGTAAGTGGCTTCCTGTGTATGTGTCTCTTTGTGTGTTTTTATGCCATTATGTCTTGTGGTATGCTTGAGAGGCTGCAAAATTTATTAGTGTTTTTCAACAGGAATACGAAATTTTTCTCATTCATCCCGACAAACACGCACACACACACACACACAACATTAACAATGACATCACGAGTCATATTAGGAAATACATAAACGTGTACTTCAAATTTGTTTAGCCAGGGATGCCACAAGGGAATCTTGCTTGGTCAATATTTTGGTTCAATACAATTTTAATATAAGCTTTATTAATCTATTAAACTATATACAAGTAAAAAGGCATTAAGTTCGGTCGTGCCGAGCTTTGGCTACCCACCACCTCGGGTACATATGTGTGGGATAATGCTTACCCGATTGGCTCAATTATTCAAAAGTTTAAGAATAAGTTTAATGGAGAACGTTGGGGGTATTCATAACAAGTAAAAGCGTGCTAAGTTCGGCCGGGCCGAATCTTACATACCCTCCACCATGGATCGCATTTGCCGAGTTCTTCTCCCGGCATCTTTTCTTAGGCAAAAAAGGATATAAGAAAAGATTTGCTCTGCTATTATTATATTATTACATGTTGGAGAGCTGTGTAAAATGTCAGCCAATTCGAATAAGAATTGCGCCCTTTGTGGGCTCAAGAAGTAAAATAGAGAGATCGATTTATATGGGAGCTGTATCGGGCTATAGACCGATTCAGATCATAATAAACAACTATATTGATGGTCATGAGAGGATCCGTAGTACATAATTTCAGGCAAATCGGATAATAATTGCGACCTCTACAGGCTCAAGAAGTCAAGATCACAGATCGGTTTATATGGCAGCTATATCAGGTTATGGACCGATTTGAACTATACTTGCCAAAGTTATTGGATATCATAACAAAACACGTCGTGCGAAATTTCATCCCAATCGGAAAAGAATTGCGCACTCTAGAGGCTCAAGAAGTCAAGACCCAAGACCGGTTTATATGACAGCTATATAAGGTTATGAACCAATTTGAACCATACTTGGCAAAGTTATTGGATATCATAACAAAACACGTCGTGCAAAATTTCATTCCAATCGGATAAGAATTGCGCACTCTAGAGGCTCAAGAAGTCAAAACCCAAGATCGGTTTATATGGCAGCTATATCAGGTTATGAACCGCTTTGAACCATACTCGGCAAAGTTATTGGATATCATACCAAAACACGTCGTGCAAAATTTCATTCCAATCGGATAAGAATTGCGCACTCTAGAGGCTCAAGAAGTCAAGACCCAAGATCGGTTTATATGGCAGCTATATCAGGTTGTGAACCGATTTGAATCATACTTGGCAAAGTTGTTGGATATCATAACAAAAGACGTCGTGCAAAATTTCATTCCAATCGGATAAGAATTGCGCACTCTAGAGGCTCAAGAAGTCAAGACCCAAGATCGGTTTATATGGCAGCTATATCAAAACATGGACCGATATGGCCCATTTACAATACCCTCCACCATAAGATGGGGGGTATACTAATTTCGTCATTCTGTTTGTAACTACTCGAAATACTCTTCTGAGACCCCATAAAGTATATATATTCTTGATCGTCGTGACATTTTATGTCGATCTAGCCATGTCCGTCCGTCTGTCCGTCCGTCCGTCCGTCTGTCTGTCGAAAGCACGCTAACTTCCGAAGCAGTAAAGCTAGCCACTTGAAATTTTGCGCAAATACTTCTTATTAGTGTAGGTCGGTTGGTATTGTAAATGGGCCATATCGGTCTATGTTTTGTTATAGCTGCCATATAAACCCATCTTGGGTCTTGACTTCTTGAACCTCTAGAGTGCGCAATTCTTATCCGATTGGAATGAAATTTTGCACGACGTGTTTTGTTATGATATCCAACAACTGTGCCAAGTATAGTTCAAATCGGTCCATAACCTGATATAGCTGCCATATAAACCGATCTTGGGTCTTGACCTCTTGAGCCTCTATAGTGCGCCATTCTTATGCGATTGGAATGAAATTTTGCACGACGTGTTTAGTTATTATATCCAACAACTGTGCCAAGTATGGTTCAAATCGGTTCATAACCTGATATAGCTGCCATATAAACCGGTCTTGGGTCTTGACTTCTTGAGCCTCTAGAGGGCGCAATTCTTATCCGAATGGAATGGAATTTCGCACGACGTGTTTTGTTATGATACCCAACAACTGTGCCAAGTATGGTTTAAATCGGTCTATAACCTGATATAGCTGCCATATAAACCGATCTTGGGTCTTGACTTCTTGAGCCACTAGAGGGCACAATTCTAATCCGATTTGAATGAATTTTTGCACGAAGTATTTCGTTATGATATCCAACAACTGTGCCAAGTATGGTTGAAATCGGTCCATAACCTGATAAAGCTGTCATATAAACAGATCTGGGGATTTGATTTCTTGAGCTTCTAGAGGGCGCAATTCCTATCCGATTTGGCTGAAATTTTGCATGACGTATTTTATTTTTACTTTCAACAACTGTGTCAAATAAGGTTCAAATCGGTTCATAACCTGATATAGCTGCCATATAAACCGATCTGGGATCTTGACTTCTTGACCCCTAGAGGTCGCAATTATTATCCGATTTGCCTGAAATTTTGTACGACGGATCCTCTTATGACCATCAACAAACGTGTTTATTATGGTCTGAATCGGTCTATAGCCCGATGCAGATCCCATATAAATCGTTCTCTCTATTTTACTTTCGTGAAATGGGCCCAATTCTTATACGAATTGGCTGAAATTTTACACAGGTCTGCAACATATAATTTAATTGTGGTCCGAACCGGACTATATCTTGATATCGTTTTAATAGCAGAGCAACTCTTTTCTTATATCCTTTTTTGCCTAAGAAGAGATGGCGGGAAAAAAACTCGACAAATGCGATCCATGGTGGAGGGTATATAAGATTCGGCCCGGCCGAACTTAGCACGCTTTTACTTGTTCTCTCTTTCTACCACTCGGCCATCCTGCAGCCTCACGTGTCATCATCGCTCAGGTAATTCAGCGGAAGTTGTCGTATGGCCTGTTCCTTCACTGCTACCAATCTTGGTCACATCATAAGTGTTGTTCGATTTGATTCTCGCCATTTTATATGGCCCCAAATAAAGGGTGATTTTTTTGATTCTGCGAATTCTGCGAATCAACAAATTCTTACCGTACAGGAGGAAAACGGACGAGTTTTTAATCGAAAACGTAAGCGATATCACAGAAATTAAACAGACTCACTTAGGAGGTGGTCTTAAGCTTAAACCAATGTAAAGGGTGATTTTTTTGAGGTTAGGATTTTCATGCATTAGTATTTGACAGATCACGTGGGATTTCAGACATGGTGTCAAAGAGAAAGATGCTCAGTATGCTTTGACATTTCATCATGAATAGACTTACTAACGAGCAACGCTTGCAAATCATTGAATTTTATTACCAAAATCAGTGTTCGGTTCGAAATGTGTTCATTCACCGTAACGTTGCGTCCAACAGCATCTTTGAAAAAATACGGTCCAATGATTCCACCAGCGTACAAACCACACCAAACTGTGCATTTTTCGGGATGCATGGGCAGTTCTTGAACGGCTTCTGGTTGCTCTTCACTCCAAATGTGGCAATTTTGCTTATTTACGTAGCCATTCAACCAGAAATGAGCCTCATCGCTGAACAAAATTTGTCGATAAAAAAGCGGATTTTCTGCCAACTTTTCTAGGGCCCATACAACAACATTTCAAATGCCTTTTGGAACGAAAATGAAAACTAAAGAAGATTTGAAATTGAAAGAACTGCTCGATCAAGAACTTATTGCTATTTGCGACGAACAACGAGAAGCTATACGAAATTCTGCGAATCAACAAATTCTTACCGTACAGGAGGAAAACGGACGAGTTTTTAATCGAAAACGTAAGCGATATCACAGAAATTAAACAGACTCACTTAGGAGGTGGTCTTAAGCTTAAACCAATGTAAAGGGTGATTTTTTTGAGGTTAGGATTTTCATGCATTAGTATTTGACAGATCACGTGGGATTTCAGACATGGTGTCAAAGAGAAAGATGCTCAGTATGCTTTGACATTTCATCATGAATAGACTTACTAACGAGCAAACAGTGTATTTTTCGGGATGCATGGGCAGTTCTTGAACGGCTTCTGGTTGCTCTTTACTCCAAATGCGGCAATTTTGCTTATTTACGTAGCCATTCAACCAGAAATGAGCCTCATCGCTGAACGGTGAATGAACACATTTCGAACCGAACACTGATTTTGGTAATAAAATTCAATGATTTGCAAGCGTTGCTCGTTAGTAAGTCTATTCATGATGAAATGTCAAAGCATACTGAGCATCTTTCTCTTTGACACCATGTCTGAAATCCCACGTGATCTGTCAAATACTAATGCATGAAAATCCTAACCTCAAAAAAATCACCCTTTACATTGGTTTAAGCTTAAGACCACCTCCTAAGTGAGTCTGTTTAATTTCTGTGATATCGCTTACGTTTTCGATTAAAAACTCGTCCGTTTTCCTCCTGTACGGTAAGAATTTGTTGATTCGCAGAATTTCGTATAGCTTCTCGTTGTTCGTCGCAAATAGCAATAAGTTCTTGATCGAGCAGTTCTTTCAATTTCAAATCTTCTTTAGTTTTCATTTTCGTTCCAAAAGGCATTTGAAATGTTGTTGTATCTACACTTCGCTGTGATGATAAGTTTGAAAGCTGTTGTACAGCGCCAACATGCTTATACCACTTTCCGGAATAGTCGATACCCAATTTCGATAATACGGATATGATGATACTGTTTAATCTTTCAATTTTACCAATAGCACGAGAAAGTCCTCTGGTGATTTTAGTATGGGCAATGATTTCGTCTTCACAGTAGGTGATAAATTCACCACTCGTAAATGCTGATACACGGTGGGAAATTATCCTTGCAGGATTACCAGATATGATAATCTTTGAGTCGTTATTCGGGAAATAGCATCTTTTGCAGAAGTTGTCTTCGTGCGATATAACGAACATAATTCCATAAAACTGTCGATCAAGGCAAAGATGTGGTTATACATGTTTACTGGTCGTGGTCCAAGAAAATCAATATGGTACAGGGTGGCTGATGAAAGCCGCTACCAAAAAAAAATGTAATAACTTTTTTTCTATTTAATAATAATAATTTAATAATTAATTTAATTAATTAATTAATTAATTTAATTAATAATAATTTAATAATTAATTTAATAATTTAATTTAACATGAATAAAAGAAAAATGTATTCCATACACCGAAAAAAAAATGTAGCAATATTCATCATTGTAGCAATATTCATCAGCCACCCTGTATGTATGTAATGGAGTATCTTGTTTCGGTGTCCGGTTTGAAACTATACAAGGGATACAGTTCGATATCTGCTTCTGGATTCTCTCTTCTAATTTTGGAATGAAATACTCTTTAGAAATCAACACTTTTGTCTTCTTAACAAAGAAGTGTTCTCCCCCATGAGAGTTTCTAATGATCTCTCTACGCATCCCCTCTTAATATCCAGTGATAAACCCTAGTAAACAAATCTTTCTTATCTAGTGTCTATGTAAAAACATTGCAATCAGTGACTAGCTAAAATCTTCTATAATTGCTAACACTTCCAGTTCATAGCTGGAATAGACTGGGTGAAGAAGACCGTCTTCGGGGGACTTTTACAAAAGTACCACTCCATACCCTATTGAAGCGTCAGTATGAACTTCAGTCTCATAATTCTTGATAAATATTTTAAAAATAGGTACATTACATAAAATGTGTTTAAGTCTGTTGAAGGCCATAATCCTTGCAGATGTTCAGAACTCTTTCCAAATTAGATAACGCTTCGTCTTCGGTCTTTGCTGGAACAATAATATCATCAACATATGGTAATTCTACACCTTTAAGTGAGAAGTCTCTAAATGTCGCATTTACATTTCGTTAAAAAATGGCCGGTGAGTTGGTAAGTCCAAACGGCACTTTCAGAAATTGGAATTATCCCCTGTGTCTAATAAAAGACGTCAATTTTCGCCTATCGCTCTCATTATTGACATGGAAAAATCCATTGCGTTAGTCTACGGTACTGAATATCATTGCGTCTTGATGTCTATCGAGCTAATGCTCTATCAATGGTATTGGAAAATGATCTTTCACGATTACCTTGTTGATTTTCCTATAATCCCCATAAAGTCTGCATGTAGAGTCTCTCTTCTAGGCTAAAACAACTTGACTACAATATTCTGATTAAGATGGTTCAATGATACCAACTTTAAGCTATTTATAAATTTGCTAGTCGACTAATGTTCTTTCTTTCAGTGGAAGTCTCCGTGGTGTACAAACTATGGGTGTATCGTCAGTCAGTGTTATATGCATTTCTACATTTGTCATCTTAATCTTCTGAGGTGTATAATTCTGGATAATATTCTGCACTTTCTTTACGGATTCATCGCTAGCCATAGGATCCACATCGATCTGATACTCTTTGTCGGTACAAACGTCCATCTTCATAATACTATGAGTTTCTTCGGATATTGAATCGCTTATCCTCTTGATTTGCAGGCCGTCAGATGTTATACTTATCTTAGCAAATCTGCAGAATTCTTTTCCTAGAATTACCTCGACGTCAATTGAAGAACTTGGTACGATGTATAATGTTAAAACATATTTGTTGTCGTCGATCTCCACTTCAAAATTAAAATTGCCCAATGGTTTAACTTTATTCGCATTTGTGTTGTTACCGAAGCCTATCAAATGAAAGTTTGATTGAAACACTTTCGGTTTACCCAAACGATTGTAAACGGTTTCGGAATCAATGTTCAATCTACTTCCTGTATCGAATAACGCTAGTAAATCTTGTTCTCGGAATTCCACATTCCTTCTTATAATGTCGTCAGAAATTAATCGAACATTAGGTTTATCAGTTTTTTTTCGATTTTCATAGGGCAGTCTGTCCATATGTGTCCCAATTTCTCACAACTAAATCAAGTGTTTTAGTTAGTTCTTTCTGTTTGTCTTTACAAGATTTCGATGAGTGTCCTACCGCAGTTAAAACACAAAATCTTTTTATCAATTTTAACACTTGGTATGTTCGTGAAATCTTTCCCTTCGCTATTGTTCTGTATTTTAGCCACATCATCTCATAACATTTAAGCTGTTCTTTAAAATCAATTAAATTACGCTCATCGTATAAAATTGTTTTATTTGATGTAGAGTCTTTAATACCTTCGACGACGTACTGTATCAAAGCACTGTCCTCTATAGAATCAAGCGATGGATTTGGATTTGAGTTGATTTGATTTGATTTGATTTGATTTGATTTGATTTGGATTTGGATTTGGATTTGGATTTGGATTTGGATTTGGATTTGGATTTGGATTTGGATTTGGATTTGGATTTGGATTTGGATTTGGATTTGGATTTGGATTTGGATTTGGATTTGGATTTGGATTTGGATTCGGATTTGGATTTGGATTTGGATTTGGATTTGGATTTGGTTTTGGTTTTGGATTTGGATTTGGATTTGGATTTGGTTTCGGAATCAATGTGGATTTTGATTTGGATTTGGATTTAGATTTAGATTTGGATTTGGATTTGGATTGGGATTTGGATTTGGATTTGGATTTGGATTTGGATTTGGATTTGGATTTGGATTTGGATTTGGATTTGGATTTGGAGTTGGATTTGGATTTGGATTTGGATTTGGATTTGGATTTGGATTTGGATTTGGATTTGGATATGGATTTGGATATGGATTTGGATTTGGATTTGAATGTGGATTTGGATTTGGATGTGGATTTCGATTTGGATGTGGATTTCGATTTGGATGTGGATTTGGATTTGGATGTGGATTTGGATTTGGATTTGTATTTGTATTTGGATTTGGATTTGGATTTGGATTTGGATTTGGATTTGGATTTGGATTTGGATTTGGATTTGGATTTGGATATGGATTTGGATTTGGATTTGAATGTGGATTTGGATTTGGATGTGGATTTCAATTTGGATGTGGATTTCGATTTGGATGTGGATTTGGATTTGGATGTGGATGTGGATGTGGATTTGGATGTGGATTTGGATTTGGATTTGGATTTGGATGTGGATTTGGATGTGGATTTGGATGTGGATTTGGATTTGGATTAGGATTTGGATTTGGATTTGGATTTGGATTTGGATTTGGATTTGGATTTGGATGTGGATTTGGATTTGGATGTGGATTTGGATTTGGATTTGGATTTGGATTTGGATTTGGATTTGGATTTGGATTTGAATTTGGATTTGGATTTGGATTTGGATTTGAATGTGGATTTGGATTTGGATGTGGATTTCGATATGGATGTGGATTTCGATTTGGATGTGGATTTCGATTTGGATGTGGATTTCGATTTGGATGTGGATTTGGATTTGGATGTGGATTTGGATGTGGATTTGGATTTGGATTAGGATTAGGATTTGGATTTGGATTTGGATATGGATTTGGATTTGGATTTGAATGTGGATTTGGATTTGGATGTGGATTTCGATTTGGATGTGGATTTCGATTTGGATGTGGATTTCGATTTGGATGTGGATTTGGATTTGGATTTGGATTTGGATTTGTATTTGGATTTGGATTTGGATTTGGATTTGGATTTGGATTTGGATATGGATTTGGATTTGAATGTGGATTTGGATTTGGATTTGGATGTGGATTTCGATTTGGATGTGGATTTCGATTTGGATGTGGATTTCGATTTGGATGTGGATTTGGATTTGGATTTGGATTAGGATTAGGATTTGGATTTGGATTTGGATTTGGATTTGGATGTGGATTTGGATTTGGATCTGGATGTGGATTTGGATGTGGATTTGGATTTGGATTTAGATTTGGATTTGGATTTGGATTTGGATGTGGATTTGGATTTGGATGTGGATTTGGATTTGGATTTGGATGTGGATGTGGATTTGGATTTGGATTTGGATGTGGATTTGGATTTGGATTTGGATTTGGATGTGGATTTGGATGTGGATTTGGATGTGGATTTGGATTTGGATTAGGATTTGGATTTGGATTTGGATTTGGATGTGGATTTGGATGTGGATGTGGATGTGGATTTGGATGTGGATTTGGATTTGGATTTGGATTTTGATTTGGATGTGGATTTGGATGTGGATTTTGATTTGATTTGATTTGATTTGATTTGATTTGATTTGATTTGATTTGATTTGATTTGATTTGATTTGATTTGATTTGATTTGATTTGATTTGATTTGATTTGATTTGATTTGATTTGATTTGATTTGATTTGATTTGATTTGATTTGATTTGATTTGATTTGATTTGATTTGATTTGATTTGATTTGATTTGATTTGATTTGATTTGATTTGATTTGATTTGATTTGATTTGATTTGATTTGATTTGATTTGATTTGATTTGATTTGATTTGATTTGATTTGATTTGATTTGATTTGATTTGATTTGATTTGATTTGATTTGATTTGATTTGATTTGATTTGATTTGATTTGATTTGATTTGATTTGATTTGATTTGATTTGATTTGATTTGATTTGATTTGATTTGATTTGATTTGATTTGATTTGATTTGATTTGATTTGATTTGATTTGATTTGATTTGATTTGATTTGATTTGATTTGATTTGATTTGATTTGATTTGATTTGATTTGATTTGATTTGATTTGATTTGATTTGATTTGATTTGATTTGATTTGATTTGATTTGATTTGATTTGATTTGATTTGATTTGATTTGATTTGATTTGATTTGATTTGATTTGATTTGATTTGATTTGATTTGATTTGATTTGATTTGATTTGATTTGATTTGATTTGATTTGATTTGATTTGATTTGATTTGATTTGATTTGATTTGATTTGATTTGATTTGATTTGATTTGATTTGATTTGATTTGATTTGATTTGATTTGATTTGATTTGATTTGATTTGATTTGATTTGATTTGATTTGATTTGATTTGATTTGATTTGATTTGATTTGATTTGATTTGATTTGATTTGATTTGATTTGATTTGATTTGATTTGATTTGATTTGATTTGATTTGATTTGATTTGATTTGATTTGATTTGATTTGATTTGATTTGATTTGATTTGATTTGATTTGATTTGATTTGATTTGATTTGATTTGATTTGATTTGATTTGATTTGATTTGATTTGATTTGATTTGATTTGATTTGATTTGATTTGATTTGATTTGATTTGATTTGATTTGATTTGATTTGATTTGATTTGATTTGATTTGATTTGATTTGATTTGATTTGATTTGATTTGATTTGATTTGATTTGATTTGATTTGATTTGATTTGATTTGATTTGATTTGATTTGATTTGATTTGATTTGATTTGATTTGATTTGATTTGATTTGATTTGATTTGATTTGATTTGATTTGATTTGATTTGATTTGATTTGATTTGATTTGATTTGATTTGATTTGATTTGATTTGATTTGATTTGATTTGATTTGATTTGATTTGATTTGATTTGATTTGATTTGATTTGATTTGATTTGATTTGATTTGATTTGATTTGATTTGATTTGATTTGATTTGATTTGATTTGATTTGATTTGATTTGATTTGATTTGATTTGATTTGATTTGATTTGATTTGATTTGATTTGATTTGATTTGATTTGATTTGATTTGATTTGATTTGATTTGATTTGATTTGATTTGATTTGATTTGATTTGATTTGATTTGATTTGATTTGATTTGATTTGATTTGATTTGATTTGATTTGATTTGATTTGATTTGATTTGATTTGATTTGATTTGATTTGATTTGATTTGATTTGATTTGATTTGATTTGATTTGATTTGATTTGATTTGATTTGATTTGATTTGATTTGATTTGATTTGATTTGATTTGATTTGATTTGATTTGATTTGATTTGATTTGATTTGATTTGATTTGATTTGATTTGATTTGATTTGATTTGATTTGATTTGATTTGATTTGATTTGATTTGATTTGATTTGATTTGATTTGATTTGATTTGATTTGATTTGATTTGATTTGATTTGATTTGATTTGATTTGATTTGATTTGATTTGATTTGATTTGATTTGATTTGATTTGATTTGATTTGATTTGATTTGATTTGATTTGATTTGATTTGATTTGATTTGATTTGATTTGATTTGATTTGATTTGATTTGATTTGATTTGATTTGATTTGATTTGATTTGATTTGATTTGATTTGATTTGATTTGATTTGATTTGATTTGATTTGATTTGATTTGATTTGATTTGATTTGATTTGATTTGATTTGATTTGATTTGATTTGATTTGATTTGATTTGATTTGATTTGATTTGATTTGATTTGATTTGATTTGATTTGATTTGATTTGATTTGATTTGATTTGATTTGATTTGATTTGATTTGATTTGATTTGATTTGATTTGATTTGATTTGATTTGATTTGATTTGATTTGATTTGATTTGATTTTTTTTTTTTTCAATTTCAATTTGAATTTTATTGAGTAACAAATTGTTTCCATACATAACAAATAATCCCCGCGAAGCCGTGGCTTGTATGCAGGTTTTATAAAAGACAATGTATAAAAAAAACTAATTAACAAATTTGATTCCTAGTTCATATTTTACAATATTATTTAAATTTTTCGCTTCATTGCGAGTTTAAGAAAAATTGTTTAATATTTTTTCTTCTCTTAATTTTGTTTTGTAAGCTAAAAATTTCCATTGGCAAGGCGTTTAAAATGCTGGGTAATTGTACTTCAATCGAGTTCTTGCCATATTTGTTATTGAATCTTGGCGTTTTAAATCTTCCTTCAGCTCTTCTTCTCGTATTATGGGAGTGACTGATAGGCTCCAAAAAATTTGCGTCTTCGAATTCCTTGATTATTGTTGTTTTATAAATGTTCTTGATGGTCATTATATTTTGAATTTTCATGAACTCCTTTATTGTCTCTTCGGGTGTATTATAATTGATCTGATTTTGTCGGACGGAAGTGTATCTTTGGGTGAGAGTGGAGGCGTATTGTAAGTGATTGCGGGGTGAATTGGCTGATTTATTTTTCATTAATATTTTAATTAGCCTATCTTGAGACTTTTGTAGTGTATTGCAATGAGAAGAGTTTCCATATGCTGTAATGCCGTGACGTATGTAGGATTCCGCTAATGAGTAGTACGCCTGTTTGGTTACGTGTATTGGCGCACAATTATTTAGATGATAAAGCACATAGGAGACTTTTCTTAACTTTTTATTCAGGTTCATAATATGTTCCTTCCAGTTAACATTATGGTCAACCATAACTCCAAGGTATTTATATGTACCAACTACCTCGATTATTTTATCGCATGTATCATTTGCAAATGTTGTAGATAGTTGTTTCTTATGCAGGCAGTCATTGTTATGAAACTTTATGTTTATGTCACACGTTGGAATGTGAGGCTGTTTAATATGCATTAGCTTGGTTTTGTTCGCATTGATGATTAATCCATTGTCATGGCACCATTTTGTTATGTTGTAAAGCTCATTTTGCATATTCTCTACTGCTCTCTCCAAATCATTGTGCGCAACAATTATAGCCGTATCATCAGCATAGGCAAATATTTTGCTGCAGTTGGCTTGTCTAATCATTTCGTTTGCATATATTAGGTATAGTATGGGCCCGAGTTTTGATCCTTGAGGAACTCCATAATGCAAATCCTTCTCCTGGCTCAGATGTTCATCAATTTTGACTCTGTATTTTCTGCAGTACAAGTAGTTTTTGATCCATTCAAGGCAGTTTCCTCGTATGCCAACTCTTTCCAGTACATCAAGAAGTTTTGCATGTGATAAGGTGTTGATTTGATTTGATTTGATTTGATTTGATTTGATTTGATTTGATTTGATTTGATTTGATTTGATTTGATTTGATTTGATTTGATTTGATTTGATTTGATTTGATTTGATTTGATTTGATTTGATTTGATTTGATTTGATTTGATTTGATTTGATTTGATTTGATTTGATTTGATTTGATTTGATTTGATTTGATTTGATTTGATTTGATTTGATTTGATTTGATTTGATTTGATTTGATTTGATTTGATTTGATTTGATTTGATTTGATTTGATTTGATTTGATTTGATTTGATTTGATTTGATTTGATTTGATTTGATTTGATTTGATTTGATTTGATTTGATTTGATTTGATTTGATTTGATTTGATTTGATTTGATTTGATTTGATTTGATTTGATTTGATTTGATTTGATTTGATTTGATTTGATTTGATTTGATTTGATTTGATTTGATTTGATTTGATTTGATTTGATTTGATTTGATTTGATTTGATTTGATTTGATTTGATTTGATTTGATTTGATTTGATTTGATTTGATTTGATTTGATTTGATTTGATTTGATTTGATTTGATTTGATTTGATTTGATTTGATTTGATTTGATTTGATTTGATTTGATTTGATTTGATTTGATTTGATTTGATTTGATTTGACTGATCTTAAAACGTCAATAGTCAGACCTATTTACAAATCCGGCACAAAATCAGACTATAATAATTACAGGCCTATTTCAATACTGCCATTATTTGAAAAAATACTAGAAGAAGTAATAGTGAGAAGATTAAACGGTTTTTTGAATAAATATGGTATCATCAACAGACAACAGTATGGTTTCCAAAAAGGCAAAAATATAAATAAACTGTTAGGTCATTTCTCGTCGTATATAAATAAACAACTAGATAATAATATGAACTGTTTAGTATTGTTTATAGACTTTAGTAAAGCATTTGATACCCTACCCCATTCAAACCTTTTAAGTGTGTTGGAAAGAAATGGAATACGAGGACAATGCCTAAAGTGGTTCAATGAATATTTACATAAAAGAACGTTCAAAGTTAAAATTGATGCCAATTATAGCAGTGAAATGCAATCCAATTACGGTGTACCGCAGGGTTCAAAACTTGGACCCATATTGTATCTAATATATGCAAATGAATTAATAAACGTCACGACAAACAGTGAAGCATTTGCATATGCAGATGATACAGCCATTGTTGTGCGTCACAAGGACCCATCAGAAGCTGTAAAAATCTTGCAATCTGAGTTCAATGTTATATCAAGATGGTGTCACGACAATGGTCTGATAATCAATGCAAACAAATCTAAAGTTATGCATATTCGCCAACCACATCTAAAATCTTCAAATATACAAATAAAATTCCATAACTACGATTGTCTACATGACAATAAATCTACATATGAAATGTGTAATGGAAAATGTGATCAATTTCTTGAAGCTGTGGACACGTATAAATACTTAGGCGTAACAGTTGACCGAAACTTCAATTGGAAAACACACATAAACTTGCTAAACAATAAACTTCGTTCAACATCCTATATATTGTACCATTTGAATAACTGCGCACCACTCTCCATAACTAAACAAGTATACTTTACACTGGGTGAATCGCATATCAGACACGGCATAACGGCCTTTGGAACCTCAAGTCACATTAAAATTATACAAAAAACTCAAAAAAGACTAATAAAAACCTTAATGAGAAACAAATCGCACAAAGAAAACAGCAATATCTTAAATACTATAACACATAGAAACACTCAATATACACAAAATCAAAACCAACACTATGAATTTTCACCAGAAATGGTCTCGAACTTTCTAAAACAACATAACATTTTAAACGTAACAAATCTTTATAAATCTGTGATAATGAATGAGTTCGATGATATAAATCTGCTGAAACCCATTAACCACACATACAACACAAGAAGAAAATCAAAATCACTATTTAAAACGCCAAAAATTAGAACAAAATACGGAAAAAATGCCCTCAACTATCAACTGCCAAATACCTGGAATGCAATGCCATCGGATATCATCACCATAACCAGCCAAAAGAAGCGTAAAAAAGAAATCAAAAGGGTTCTAATCGCATCGCAATGAAGATAACCATAACCATTATTCATTAATTTATTAATTAGTAATATTTTTAACAAACATAATAATGCAACTTTTTATATTCTATATACTTTTTTTTTTTTTTTTCGTCCTTGCAAACAAGCTCAGCTTCGCGAGGAGAAATTGCTAAATGTATCTTGAAGTTATGAATTTCAATAATAAAATGTTAAACTAAAAAAAAAAAAAAAAAAAAAAAAAAATTTGGATTTGGATATGGATTTGGATTTGGATTTGGATTTGGATTTGATTTGGATTTGGATTTGGATTTGGATTTGGATTTGATTTGGATTTGGATTTGGATTTGGATTTGGATTTGGATATGGATTTGGATTTGGATGTGGATTTGGATGTGAATTTGGATTTGGATTTAGAATCGGATTAGGATTTGGATTTAGAATCGGATTTGGTTTTGGATTTGGATTTGATTTGATTTGATTTGGATTTGGATTTGGATTTGGATTTGGATTTGGTTTCGGAATCAATGTGGATTTTGATTTGGATTTGGATTTAGATTTGGATTTGGATTTGGATTTGGTTTCGGAATCAATGTGGATTTTGATTTGGATTTGGATTTAGATTTGGATTTGGATTTGGATTTGGATTTGGATTTGGATTTAGATTTAGATTTGGATTTGGATTTGGATTTGGATTTGGATTTGGATTTGGATTTGGATTTGGATTTGGATTTGGTTTCGGAATCAATGTGGATTTTGATTTGGATTTGGATTTAGATTTGGATTTGGATTTGGATTTGGATTTGGATTTAGATTTAGATTTGGATTTGGATTTGGATTTGGATTTGGATTTGGATTTGGATTTGGATTTGGATTTGGATTTGGATTTGGATTTGGATTTGGATTTGGATTTGGATTTGGATTTGGATTTGGATTTGAATTTGAATTTAGATTTGGATTTGGATTTGGATTTGGATTTGGATTGGGATTTGGATTTGGATTTGGATTTGGATTTGGATTTTGATTTGGATTGGGATTTGGATTTGGATTTGGATTTGGATCATTGAAATTATTTTCATGTGAAAATTTGGCAACTCCGACTCCAACTCCTTTGCTTTCACATACAATCAAAAACGCAAAAAGATAAGAAATATGTATTTCGCTTGAATCTGCACTCACACAAAGGACATACTCTGAATTTAATTAACTAAATTCTATTGTTTGACTCACATTTCAAATCAAATGTGTGCCGCCATGCAAGATTTCAAATGATATAAAGACTGGGCCAGCACGTGTGGGCCTACGTGTGTATGTTTGTGTCTGTGTGTGTGCATAAACAAGGATATGAAGAAATGAATGTGTAATTAAAACAACATCGGAAATCATACCTCAAACAGGGCTTTGTGTGAAGACAACCCAAAGCAAAAACATATAATGAAATCTAATTAATTTGTAGTGCATGCGAAGCGTTTATAAATCTCATTAATATTTTTCCAAGGAGAGCCAAATGTTACGCAAGTTCTGCTGACGCCTTGGCTTGCATAACCCTAAAGCAGCAGCCAAAATAGCAGCAGTAGCTGTGTTTTGTGTGTCCATATGTGTCTTTAAGCCGTTGGCAAGTTGTCAACTTTGAAAGCCCGCTTCCCAGATTTGTGTGTGACAATTTTCGGAGGATAATCACAGCAATAAATTTGCTCTTAGGGGATGATAGCCCTATTGATGTCAGGAGTAACGAAACTTCGTAAACGGGTTTTTAATGAAGTTGCATTAATTTTGGTCATTCCATTGCCAGATGGAGAGTAAATAATGGCTTTTGAGGTAATGTATTAAGTTATAATTTAACTTTTCTTTCTTTTGGGAAAGTTCGTAATTTAAGAAAATTCGAAAATAAATAATAATAAGAATATATAACAAGTAAAAAGGCATTAAGTTCGGCCGGGGCGAACTTTGGATACCCGCCACCTCGGGTATGTATGTAAATCCTCTTTCTTCACAATCCGGTGAAAATTGGATAACTTATGCAACCAAATTCGGCTCGGATATTGAGGGGTCTAATAAATGAAAGTCACTGTTGAATTTTGTATTTCAAATTTCAACAAAATCGGGTAAATAAAGCTCAGACCCTTAACCGGCATATCGGTTAATATATGACAGCTATATATAAATACAGTCCGATTTTTACCATATATTGGTCGGATGGCGGCTGGCCCTAAACTACTCACTGATTTAAATTTCAGCGAAATGCGAGGAAAAATAAAGCTTTTATGGGCTTCAGATCATTTATCGGCAGATCGGTCTATATGGCAACTTTATCTTAATAAGTCATTTCTGAACCATATTTGGGTCGGATGTTGGGAGGCCTAAAACTTTTCACTGTTTCCAATTTCAGCGAAATCGGTTCAAAAATAAAGCTTTTATGGGCTTCAGACCCATAATCGGGAAGATCGGTCTATATGGCAGCTATATCTAAATGTAGTCCGATCTGTTCCATATTTGGGTCAGATGTCGGAAAGCTTAAAATTACTCACAGCGAAATTGGGCAATAAATAAAGCTTTTATGGGCTTGAAACCCTTTATCGGGAGATCGGTCTATATGGCAGCTATATTTAAATATAGCCCGATCTGAACCATATTTGGGTCAGATGTCGGGAGTCCTAAAGCTACTCAGTGTTTGAAATTTCAGCAAAATCTGATGAGAAATATAATTTTTAAGGGTATTCGACTCTTTGTCGGAAAATCGGTCTATATAGCAGCTATATCCAAATATGGTCCGATTTGGCCCGTTGAAGAATTTTACCAGCGTGCATCAAAAGGACGTATCTTTGCCAAATTTCAGCTCAATATCTAAATTTTTGAAGGCTGTAGAGTGATTACACCAGACGGACGGACAGACGGATAGACGGACAGACACGCGGACATCGTTAAATCGTCTTAGAATTTTACAACGATCCGAAATATATATACTTTTAAGGGTCGGAAATTGATATTTCGAAGTGTGACGGAATGACTAAATGAATAAACCCCCTATCCTATGGTGGTGGGTATAAAAACGTGGCGAAACTTGGAAAACATGGATTCTGCTAAAAATGTCCTCAAATAAACTTAGTTAAAGGGCTTTTGTACTTTATTTTCCAAATGTCTGCCAAATCAAACAAAAATTAAAGTTTCTCGACGACTCAAAAGACTTATCGGGAGACCAGTTTATAGGGAAACTGTGCCAGGTTATAACCTATTCGGACCATACTCGCAATGATTGGTGGCAATCATAACAGAACACTATATGCAAAATTTCAGCCTCATCGGATAACAATTGCGTCTTCTAGGGGTTCAAAATATCAAATCGGGCTATCGGCTTATATAGAAGCTAACCAAACCTGAACTGATGTTCCCCAATTGCAATCCCCGACGACCTATACCAAGAATGTATACAATTAATGGATTCACATACTAATAAAGGGTGATTTTTTAACAGCTATAGGAAAGTTTTTCAAAAAAGAAAAAAAAAATACAATTCATGAAATATTCATGAAATCTTTATTTGAATCGATAGAACGGGCCATATATTTTTATGTTTGAAGATTATGCTGACCGTGACTGCGCCTCAAATGGCCCATCAACTTAGTCCAATTTCATACTCTTTCCAACGTTTCGGCCTGTATCTCGCGAATAAATGTTTCAATGTTGTCTTCCTATGCGTCAATTGCAGCATCGTCTTGACATTCTTAGTCGATTAAGTCATGTCTGTCCGTCTGTCGCTGTTTTTCGAAAGAGTGAAGCTATCGGATCTTTACTTCTGGAGTTTCTAGAGGGCGTAATTCTTATCCGATTTTGCGGAAATTTTGCTCGAAGTGTTCAGTCAACAACCGTGCAAAGTATGTTTCAAATTGGTTCATAACCTGACATAACTCCCATACAAACCGATCTTGGATTTTGAATTCATAGGAGGCTACAGGTCGCAATTTCTATCCGATTTGGCTGAAATTTTGCCCAAAGTGTTTTGGTTCGACCATCAACAACTGTGCCAAGTATGATTCAAATTGGTTCATTACCTGATAGAACAAATTCGAAACGGATATTGAGTGGTCTGATAAGTACAATTCAATGTTCAATTTTGTAGAACAAAATTTTGGTCTTTTTGGTAGAAATATCCATATATAGACCGATCTGAACCATATACAACACGGATGTCAAAAAGCCTATCATTAGCCATTGTGTCAAATTTCAGCTAAATCGGATAATAAATGTGCGTTTTATAGAGCCAAAACTTTAAATCAAGAAATTGGTTTATATGACAGCTATATCTATATTTGAACCGATCTGGACCAAATTGTAGAGGAAGGGAGGGAGCAATTCTTATCTGATTTGGCTGAAATTTTGCATAACGACTTCTTGTGTTTGTGACCTTTAAATATGGCCTGAAACGGTACATAAGCTGATATAGCTCCTATATAAACAGATCACCTAATTTTACTTCTCGATCCACTATAAGGCGCAATTCTTATCCGTTTTGACTGAATTTAGCACAATGAATTACACTTTGGTCTCCAACAGCCAAACCAAGTATTGCCCCAATCGGTTCATATCTTTGTATAGTATATAAGCCGAGGCTTATACGTTAGCACGTTTTTATACCCTCCACCATAGGATGGGGGGTATACTAATTTCGTCATTCTGTTTGTAACTAGTCGAAATATTCGTCTGAGACCCCATAAAGTATATATATTCTTGATCGTCGTGAAATTTTATGTCGATCTAGCCATGTCCGTCCGTCTCTCCGTCCGTCCGTCCGTCTGTCTGTCTGTCGAAAGAACGCTAACTTCCGAAGGAGTAAAGCTAGCCTCTTGAAATTTTGCACAAATACTTCCTATTAGTGAAGTTCGGTTGGTATTGTAAATGGGCCATATCGGTCCATGTTTTGATATAGCTGCCATATAAACCGATCTTGGGTCTTGACTTCTTGAGCCTCTACAGTGCGCAATTCTTATCCGATTGGAATGAAATTTTGCACGACGTGTTTTATTATGATATCCAATAACTGTGCCAAGTATGGTTCAAATCGGTCCATAACCTGATATAGCTGCCATATAAACCGATCTTGGGTCTTGACTTCTTGAGCCTCTAGGGGGCGCAATTCTTATCCGATTTGAATGAATTTTTGCACCAAGTATTTCGTTATGATATCCAACAACTGTGCCAAGTATGGTTCAAATCGATTCATAACCTGATATAGCTGTGATATAAACAGATCTGGGGATTTGACTTCTTGAGCTTCTAAAGGGCGCAATTCCTATCCGATTGGAATGAAATTTTGCACGACGTGTTTTGTTATGATATTCAACAACAGTGCCAAGTATGGTTCAAATCGGTCCATAACCTGATATTGCTGTCATGTAAACCGATCTTGGGTCTTGACTTCTTGAGCCTCTAGAGTGCGCAATTCTTATCCGATTGGAATGAAATTTTGCACGACGTGTTTTGTTATGATATCCAACAACTGTGCCAAGTATGGTTCAAATCGGTCCATAACCTGATATAGCTGCCATATAAACCGCTCTTGGGTCTTGACTTCTTGAGCTTCTAGAGTGCGCAATTATTATACGATTGGGATGAAATTTTGTACGACGTGTTTTGTTATGATATCCAACAAGTGTGCCAGGTATGGTTCAAATCGGTTCATAACCTGATATAGCTGCCATATAAACCGATCTGGGATCTTGACTTCTTGAGCCTCTGGAGGTTGCAATTATTATCCGATTTGCCTGAAATTTTGTGCGATGGATTCTCTCATGACCATCAACGTACGTGTTAATTATGGTCTGAATCGGTCTATAGCCCGATACAGCTCCCATATAAATCGATCTCTCTATTTTACTTCTTGAGCCCCCAAAGGGCGCAATTCTTATTCGACATTTTACACAGGTCTCCAACATGTAATAATATAATAAAAGCAGGGCTAATCTTTTCTTATATCCTTTTTTTGCATAAGAAGAGATGCCGGGAAAAGAACTCGACAAATGCGATCCATGGTGGTGGGTGTATAAGATTCGGCCCGGCCGAACTTTGCACGCTTTTACTTGTTATACCCACCACCGAAGGAAGGGGGTATATTCATTTTGTCATTCCGTTTGCAACACATCGAAATATCCATTTCCGACCCTATAAAGTATATATATTCTTGATCAGCGTAAATATCTAAGACGATCTAGCCATGTCCGTCCGTCTGTCTGTTGAAATCACGCTACAGTCTTTAAAAATAGAGATATCCAGCGGAAATTTTGCACTGATTCTTTTTTTGTCCATAAGCAGGTTAAGTTCGAAGATGGGCTATATCGGAATATATCTTGATATAGCCCCCATATATACCGATCCTCCGATTTGGGGTCTTAGGTCCATAAAAGCCACATTTATTACCCAATTTTGCTGAAATTTGGAACAGAAAGTCATGTTAGGCCACTCGACATCCTTCCTTTATGTGGGCCAGATCGGTTCAGATTTCGATATAGCTGCCATATAGACCGATCCGCCAATTTAGGGTCTAAGGCCTATAAAAGCCACATTTATTATTCGATTTTGCTGAAATTTAGGACACAGAGTTATCTTAGGCCACCCAACAACCTTCCTCAATTTGGCCCAGATCGGTTCTGATTTCGATATAGCTGCCATATAGACCGATCCTCAGATTTAGGTTCTAAGGCCCATAAAAGCCACATTTATTATCCGATTTTGCTGAAATTTGGAACAGAAAGTTATGTTAGGCCACTCGACATCCTTCCTTTATTTGGCCCAGATCGGTTCAGATTTCGATATAGCTGCCATATAGACCGATCCGCCAATTTAGGGTCTAAGGCCTATAAAAGCCACATTTATTATCCGATTTTACTGAAATTTAGGACAAAGAGTTATCTTAGGCCACCCAACAACCTTCCTCAATTTGGCCCAGATCGGTTCTGAGTTCGATATAGCTGCCATATAGACCGATCCGCCAATTTGGGGTCTAAGGCCTATAAAAGCCACATTTATTATTCGATTTTGCTGAAATTTAGGACAGAGAGTTATCTTAGGCCACTCGACATCCTTCCTTAATTTGACCGATCCGCCAATTTAGGGTCTAAGGCCCATAATAGCCACATTTATTATCCGATTTTGCTGAAATTTCGGATCCAATTTAGGGTCTAAGGCCTATAAAAGCCACATTTATTATCCGATTTTGCTGAAATTTAGGACAGAGAGTTATCTTATGCCACTCGACATCCTTCCTCAATTTGGCCCAGATCGGTTCAGATTTCGATATAGCTGCCATATAGACCGATCCGCCAATTTAGGGTCTAAGGCCAATAATAGCCACATTTATTATCCGATTTTGCTGAAATTTGGGACAGAGAGTTATGTTAGGCCACTCGACATCCTTCCTCAATTTGGCTCAGATCGGTTCAGATTTGGATATAGCTGCCATATACACCGATCTCTCGATTTAAGGTCTTGCGCCCATAAAAGGCGCATTTATTGTCCTATGTCGTCGAAATTTGGGATAGTGAGTTAAGTTAAGGCCCTTGACATACTTCTGCAATATGGCTTGGATTGGTCCAGATTTGAATATAGCTGCCATATAGACCGATCTCTAGATTTAAGGTTTTGGTTCAATAAAATGCGCATTGATTGTCCGATGTCGCCCAATTTTCGGACACTGAGTTGCGTTGGGCCCTTCGACGTTCTTTTTCAATTTGGCTTAGATCGGTCCTGATCTGGATATAGCTGTCATATAGACCGATATCTCGATTTAAGGTTTTGGGGTCCAAAAAAGTCGCATTTATAATCCGATTTCATCGAAATTTGAGTTATGTTAGGCTCGTCGAGTTTTTTCTGCAATTTGGCCCAAAGCGGTGCAGATTTGGATTTAGCTGCCATATAGTCTTGGCCACATAAAAGGCGCATTTATAATCCGATTTCACTGAAATTTAACACTGTGACTTATGTTAGGCTTTTCGACATCCGTGTCGTATATGGTTCAGATCGGTTTATTGAACAATGATTTGTACTTCCTAGTATTTGGTTCAAATCGGAACATATATCGATATAGCTGCTATGGGGCATAAGGTATGCATTTTTCAACGAATTTTGACGAAAGGTGTTTTACATATATATCCGAGGTGGTGGGTATCCAAAGTTCGGCCCGGCCGAACTTAACGCCTTTTTACTTGTTTTTTATTCGATTTCGCTGAAATTTGAAACAGTGAGTAACTTATGGCTTCCCAACATCTGACCCAAGTATGGTCCAGATCGGACTATATTTAGATATAGCTGTCATATAGACCGATGAGCCGATTATGGGACTGAAGCTCATAAAATCTTTATTTATTACTCGGTTTTGTTGAAATTTGAAATATTGGGTTGCCCAAAAAGTAATTGCGGATTTTTTAAAAGAAAGTAAATGCATTTTTAATAAATCTTAGAATGAACTTTAATCAAATATACTTTTTTTACACTTTTTTTCTAAAGCAAGCTAAAAGTAACAGCTGATAACTGACAGAAGAAAGAATGCAATTACAGAGTCACAAGCTGTGAAAAAATTTGTCAATGCCGACTATATGAAAAATCCGCAATTACTTTTTGGGCAACCCAATATATTCTTGAATCGATATAGCCATGTCCGTCCGTCTGTCAAAATCACGATAGCGGTCGAACTTGAAATTTTGCACAGATGCTTAAAATCGATGTAGGTTGTTGTAGGTCAGTGACTCATATTTATTAGACCACTCAATGTCCGTGCCGAATTGGGGTGCATAAGTTATCCAATTTTGACCGGATTGTGAAGAAAGATGGTTTACATATATACCCGAGGTGGTGGGTATCCAAAGTTCGGCCCGGCCAAACATAATGCCTTTTTACATGTTTACTAAAATTAGGTTTAACAATGCCTGTATTCCGTTAGGTTCCTTTGGCTTCGTTAACTATTTAGGCCAATTACCTACACAAATATAACAGATATCACCATGACATGGCACTAACTAACCGAATGAACAAGGTGGGAATTAGACTTATTTTCATTGTGATTATGCATTTCATCTAACCCCTCTCTCCCTCCTCATTCAAGTTCTTTACCAACTAAAAGTAGCCGAAATGAACTTTATTCTCCTGTTTAAGACGATTGCAATATTGTGATGTTTCGTTACGTTAAAGAACAAAATTCGTATGGTTTAGTATTCTTGCAGCTCTTCTTTTCATATTCCTTTAAATCCTTTACAAACCTCTTGTCTTCTCTCCCAACCCTGTCTGCATTCTCCTTTGGTATTATTCGCCTGACTAATGGCCTAAGCATGAGTGTAATAGTAGGGTGTGTGTGTGTGTTTGTGTGTGTGTGTGGCTTGTGGTATTAACCTTTTATTAGATTAAATACAGCCAACAATAAGAGGAAGAAGAGTATCTCAATGATACATGACTTGCTGCTGGGGTGCTTCAACTTCAACTCTGAGATTAAAATTATCTCTGGTCATTTGATGTGTGTGGTATTGGGAAAGGGAAGGGAAGCAGCAAGTTGACTTCTCTACAGATTTTTAAAATTGCTATGTTTTTTTTTCCATCATTCCTTCCTCCAAAGAAAGGACTATGTATCTTACTGATAAAAAGGATATTGTGTCGTCATTCTTGGAAGTATGTCACCACAATGAAGGACATTGACATACTCTGGGCTATCATTGATGAAATTGGGGGTTTTTTTATCTCTTGCTTTGGTCATAAAGATAACCGTGATGATGGTGGTGATGACTTCCTTGAGCTTGATGATATCATCAAAGAGCAGAGTAATGGACATTGATTAGTTAGATATTGGAAAATTTGTCCTGTTATTGGGGTTTGGTTTTTGTTGGCATTTTTTTTTCTCTTGACTTCTTTAGGAGAGCTTAAATTTTCTAAGAGGTTTTTATTCAATTACCTTCCACCTCTCTTGATACCATGTCATGGAAATATCAAATGAAAATTGCTTCCTTTTGTAGGATTCCATTTCAATTTCGAATGAAAGGATTTTCTATCAAAAAAATTGTCTTTTATTGCAAAAACCATTAAATGACCAGGTAATTATGGTTCTATGAAACTAAATTGGCTAGATATAGAGGTGGATGAGAGACAGAGGTGGCAAAGAAACTAATCAGAGGTAAATGCCATAATACCTTATTCAAATTTTAAAACAGCATTTCAATAAAGAACAAGACAAAATGTGGCCGTGCCGAACTTTGGACCACCACCACCATGGATGGATTCTGTTAAAAATTTCTTCATAGCGAATTGTTATCGAATCAAGCCAAAATTTAAATTATAGACTGACTTAGACCATACTTGGCATGATTATTGAAAGCCGTAACGAAGCACTAGTTGCAGAATTTCAGCCCAATCGTACAACAATTGCGGTCAAATCGGTTTGTATGGAATCTTTATCAGGTTACAAACCGATTCGGACAATACTTGGCAGGAAAGTCGCAACAGAACACTAAGTGCAAAATATCAGCTCAATCGTACAACAATTGCCGCTTCTAGCTTATATGGAAGCTATATCAGGTTATAGCAGGATTCAAACCATTAGCGCCGCATTTGGTGGGAATCGTAACAGAACACTATTGGATAAACTTCAACTCAATCGAACAACATTTGCGGATTCCAGGAGCTCAAGAAGTAAAATCTGGAGATCGGTTTGTATGGAAGCCATGTTAGGTTCTAAAGCTATTCGCACCATACTTGACACAATTGTTGGGAGTCGTAACAGAAGAATACGTGCAAAATTTCATCTCAATCTGCAATAATTGAGGCTTCTAGGATCTGACGAACTGACAGACGTAAGGACTTGGAATGTCGGAAGATCGACTTACTTACTTACTTTTCTTTAATTGGCTATGACAGAATATTTCTTCCACTAGCCGAACGTAGAATAGCGTTCCAAGCGCCTCGATCTTCTGCGCTCATTCTAAACTCTCAGATATCAAGTTTCGAGATGTCTCCCACAACTTGATCTTTCCATCGGGCTTTTGGTCTTCCCGGTTTGCGTGTACCACCGGGTTTGCCTTCAAAAGACTTCTTTGCTGGAGCTTTTTCATCCATTCTGACAACATGACCTAGCCAACGCAGCCGTTGTATTTTGATGCGTGTAACTATGCTATCGTCGTCATACAGATCATACAGCTCGTGGTTCATACGTCGCATATATTCTCCATTAACGCAAACTGGTCCATATATTTTACGAAGAATCTTTCTCTCAAATACTCCAAGCACTGCCTCGACTGCTTTCACAAGTACCCATGCTTCAGAACCATATAACAGCAGGGGTAGTATCAGTGTCTCGTAAAGTGTAGTCTTCGTCTGTCGAGAGGTGGCCTTGTTTTTAAACTGCTTACTTAGTCTAAAGTAGCATCTGTTTGTCAGTATTATTCTTCGCTTTATCTCGAAACTGGTGTCATTCGTTTCGGTTACGGCGGTGCCGAGGTAGATAAAGTTACTGACTATCTCAAAGTTGTGGTTCTCAACTTTCTCCATGTTCTTCATTTGCTCGGTTGTGCAAGGCTTTTTGGGAGTGGAGACCATCCATTTCGTCTTATCTCCATTTACTGCCAGACCCATTTTCACTGACTCTCTTTCGATTCTTTCAAAGGCTGCAGTTACTACTTCCGGTGACCGACCTATGATATCGATATCGTCGGCATAGGCAAGTAGCATGTGCTCTCTTGTGATTAGTGTGCCATATCTATTCACTTCTGCATCCCGTATAATCTTCTCCAGCAGAATATTAGAGAGATCACACGATAGGCTGTCGGAAACCTCATTTGGTATTAAATGTTCGGAGAGATTCTTTCCTATTCTTACTGAGCAACGCGTACCAGCAACATCCTGCAGAGTCTTATTAATTTTGCAGGGATACCAAACTCAGACATGGCTTGAAATACCTTTGAACGTAAAGGACTATCGAAAGCGGCTTGGTAGTCAACAAAAAGATGGTAGGTATTGATTTGTTCTTCTCGGGTCTTTTCCAGGATCTGGCGCAGTGTGAATATCTGGTCTAGGGTGGATTTACCAGGTCTAAAACCGCATTGATAGGGCCCAATTATCTCATTGACTTTTGGTTTTAATCTTTCACACAGTACGCTCGAGAGTATCTTGCATGCGATGGGGAGGAGACTTATTCCTCTGTAGTTGGCACATTCCGTCTTGTCTCCTTTCTTGTGGACGGGACATAGTATGCTGAGGTTCCAATCATCGGGTATGCGTTCTTCTAGCCAGATTGCGCAGATAAGCTGATGCATACACCCTATCAGCGTGTCGCCTCCGGTCTTAAATAGTTCAGCGGGTAACCCGTCGGCTCCTGCTGCCTTGTTGTTCTTTAGTCGGGTTACAGCTACTTGGACCTCATTCTGACTAGGAGGTAAACATTCTATACCATCATCAGGGATTGGTTCTGCGGTATCCTCTTCGCCGCCAAAGTCGCACACTAGCAGTTGAGTAAAATGTTCTTTCCATATCCTCAGCATGTTGTCTGTGTCAGTTACCAGATTTCCTTCTTTGTCTCTGCAGGAGGATGTGCCTGCACCAAAGCCATCGGTTTGGTGTTTAATTCTTTGGTAGAATTTCCGGACTTTATTCTGACTCCTGTACATCTCAATTCGCTCGCACTCAAGTCTTTCCATTTCCTTTTTCTTTCTGCGGAATAGACGTTTCTCCTCTCTCCTTTTCTCCCGATACCTCTCCTTCATCTGGCGCGTTGCTACTGATTGCCCTATATGCCGCATTCTTGGCTTCAGTAGCATCTCGACACTCTTGGTCGTACCATGGGTTTTTTGGAAGATCGACTTAGAATGTCAAGACAATCATGAGTATATTTCCTTTAGGGGGTCGCAAATCAATATTTCGAGGTGTTACAAACGGAATGTCTAGATTGGTGTACCCCCATCCTATGGTGATGAGTATAACAAGCAGAAACGGCACGGACGAACTTTGGACACCCACCACCATGGACATATTCATCATGCTATTTTATGTGAACTCCTTAGATATATCCAAATATGGGCTTGTCTGCATCATATTTGAAATAGGTTCATTGAGCCATTAAGACAATATGACAAAATGGGCACATTAGTCAATCACGGATATATGGGACTCGGTTTGTTTGTTCCATATGGACTGAAAAACGGCAGTACCGATTTTCTAGAAATTTCGCATATTGTGTAGATTGGTCTGCAAGGAAACATAGTCTATATAATTTTTCGCTATCAGACGGGGACGGACCCTCCCCCTTATGCCAAAAACACAACCAAAAATCAAAAGTGAACCGATCAGAACAATATAGGTATCAAATGAAATGTATTGGAGAGTAGAATACGAATATGGTATTAAAATTCAAATTTAATTACCCATCGGGTCGCCCCAACCCCAAGACTCCCCCGAACAAACATATTGCACGTTCATTTCAATATGGGCATCAAATGTAAAGTATGCGGGAGAAGATTTCGAATCTGGCATACAAAATCAGATCGAAGTATAGGGGGTCACGCCACCCCTCGAAAACGCCATAAGACCCATTATGACTATATGATACATGTCTGAACCGATTTTCTTAAAATTTTCATAGATTGCGTACGTTTGGAAGGAAACATAGGCTATATAATTTTTAGATATCGGGTGGAGGCGGACCCTCCCCCTTACCACAAAAACGCCACCCATATCGGAAAGTGGTCCGATGGGCGCAATAGGGATGTCAAAAGAAAGGTATTGGAGACCAGAAACCCCCAAACTCTTATAAACAGATATATTCCAAATTCATGTCAATATGGGGCTCAAATGAAAAGTATTACGCAGTAGATTACAAATATGTCATAAAACATTAGGGCCAAGTAATGGGAAGTCACCCACCCCCAAATGGGCATATTAGCCGACCATGGCTATGTGAGACTCAAATGAAAGGTTTTTGGCAATAGATTACGAATATGACATTAACATTTGCGTTCAAGTCAAGGTGGCGCTTTTCCTCCTACAGATACGTCATTATGACAATATGAGACTCAAATGAAAGATATCCAATTTTGGAGTCAAGTGCTTTGGGGTACGCCCTAAAGCACCCCCTAAACTGAACGTCATTTCCGTTGGGAATAAAGAATGAATTTGATATCTATTTTCAGTGCAAAGTGCCGGTGGCCACCCCAGTCCCAAAACACCCTCCAAACGGTTCATGTTTACCATCCATGGCAATATGTGGCTCAAATTAAAGGGATTTGGAAGTGCAGCACGAATTTGATATCCATATTTGAGTGGAAATCTTTGTGGTACCTTCCCTCCCCTAAAGAGCACTTCTCATTACCCTAATTTTTGAAAACACCAGGAACCGAGCAAGGGAAAACTTCTCACACATCAGTGAGTGCTTTCCGATTCCGAGTTCAAACTGAATGATAAGTGTCCTTTTTTTTATAGCCGAGTCCGAACGGCGTCCCGCAGTGCGGCACCTCTTTGAGGAACATTTTTGAAATGACCATGCATGGCATTGTGCCTCGCAAGTGTCGCCAACATTAAGAGGGCATAACCACCGCTTTAAAGTTGGTCCGATGTTCTCGCCAGGATTCGAATGCATTCAGCGTCATAGGCTACAATGGCACGGCTTCGATATCCGCATTCAGGGCGAAGTGTCCCCACCCTAAAAAGATATTAGAGAGTTAAAGAAGGCGCAGTGGAGCGGGCCCTGTCCAGCTAGTGCCAAATAAAGTGTGATTTTTTAGCTATTTATGCTGGCTCCGCTGCGCCTTCTTCAACTCTCTTATATCTTTTTAGGATGGGAACACTTCGCCCTGAATGTGGATATCGAATTCGTGCTACTGTCGCCTATGACGCTGAACGCCTGCGTTAAGTTAGGAATTCGCTGCTACTTACAAAATCCTTAATTGTTTTCAATGCCACTCCCCTAAGTTGGTTCATGTCTGATATTGGGTCTCCACCTAAGTACCGGTGTCTGTGTCTGACGCGAAAGCCGGGCAATGACAAAGGAAATGCTCCAACGTCCTATCATCTTCCCCGCATGTCCTACACATGCTGTCACTTGCCGCACCGATTTAACATAATCGGTGTCCCGTTATGATACCAATAGCTATACTGACCTCCTTCTTGCTTCCTTTCAGTAATAGCCTCGTCTTCTCCGTCCTACCTATCGTTTCGCTGTTCCACCATTTTGCATGCGCATTCGTCGCCCACTCCCTTAACACGGACTGCATCGACCCGAAAGGCTTCAGCTTAACCAAGTTTATTGACGGCAGTCCTCTGGCCTTCACCGCCAAATCGTCTGCCCTTTCATTTCCCCTTACTCCCTTATGGCCCGGCACCCAAACGATGTGGATTTTCCCATCCTCAGAGTGACCTTACCGTCCTGTTTGTTATTGCCCTTCGGGCAATTTTACTGTCGGTAAAGATGTTCACACTCGACGTCCTCACGTTAGCACCACACCACCGGAATGCGTGAATTCCGTGATCGCCCGGATCTCCGCCTGCAGGACCGTATTATGGTCAGGCAGTCTAAAACAAAAGACCATAAAAGCTTAATTTATTACCCGAATTCGCTGAAATTTGTAACAGTAGGCTATTTTAAGCCCCCCGACATCTGACCTAAATAAGGATTAGATGGGTCTATGTTTAGATATAGCTGCCCCAAGACCGATCTCCCGATAAAGGGTCTGTAGCCCATAAAAGCTTTAATTATTGGGTTGCCCAAGAAGTAATTGCGGATTTTTTAAAAGAAATTAAATGCATTTTTAATAAAACTTAGAATGAACTTTAATCAAATATACTTTTTTTACACTTTTTTCCTAAAGCAAGCTAAAAGTAACAGCTGATAACTGACAAAAGAAAGAATGCAATTACAGAGTCACAAGCTGTGAAAAAATTTGTCAACGCCGACTATATGAAAAATCCGCAATTACTTTCTGGGCAACCCAATATAATCCGATTGCGCTGAAATTTAAAATAATGGGTTATTTTAAGCCTCCCGGTATTTGACCTAAATATAGTTCAGATCGGATTATATTTAGATATAGCTGCCATATAGACCGATCTCCCGATAAATTGTCTGAAGACCATAAAAGCTTTATTTTTTAATCGATTTCGCTGAAATTTGAAACAGTGCTTAGTTTTAAGCCTATCAACATTCGACCCAAATATGGTACAGATCGGTTTATATTTAGATATAGCGCGCATTCATTGTCCGATTACGCCGAAATTTGGTACAGTGAGTAATGTTAGGCTCTTCGACACTAGCACAAATACTTCTTATTAGTGTTCGTCGGTTGGTATTATAAATGGGCCATATCGGTCCACGTTTTAATATAGCTGCCATATAAACCGATATTGGGTCTTGACTTCTTGAGCCTCTTGAACCTTTAAATAAATACATGGCTTCTTCACCAGCATTAGGAAGGTATAACCACCAATGAAATTTCAATTTCTGATGTTCTCGCCAGGATTAGAACCCATGCGTTCGGCGTTCAGCAGGCGGACATGCTAACCTCTACACTACGATGGCCTCCTCGGTCTATTTGGTACCTATTTTCGAACCTGGTCCGATATAGACTAAATTTGGGACCTAGTCCAACTCACTACTCAAAATTTCAGTGCCTTCCGTTAATAAACGCACCTTCTATAGTCTTAAGGCTTTGAATCCTCTGATCTCTCTATATGGCAGCTATATGAATATGTGGTGTGATATGGACCAAATTCGGGTCGGTCCGTATTCCATTCGGGCAAAGAGGGGCCTTGTCCAAATTATTGTTCCAAATTTCATTACAATTGGGTAATAAATGCGTATCTTATGAGCGCAAGAGCCTCAATCGGCTGATCCGTCTACATGGCAGCTATATGTAACTATGGCGAGATATGGACCTTATCGGTGTTGGACTTCGGGGGTCTAGATACAACTCACTGTTCAAAATGTCATTGAAATTGGGTAATAAGTGCGCCTGTTACTGACTTTAGAACGTCGGCAGATCGGTCTATATGGCAACTATATCCATATATGATTCGATCTCAACTATATTCGGCTAAAATGTCAAGCTGTCTAATTAAATTCACAGTTCTAAATTTCAGCGTAATCGGGTAATAAATGCGTCTTTAATCGGGTAAAGAACCTGAATCGGTCTGCCGATATATTGTAGTAGCCATATAGACCGATCTGCCGAAATTTTAAAGTCTGTAACAGGCGCATTTATTTACGCAATTTTAATGACATTTTAAACAGTGAGTTGTATCTAGACCCCCGAAGTCCAACACCAATAAGGTCCTATATGGCAGCTATATACAAATATTCTCCGATTGGGAAGAAATAGTGTTCGGTGCCAAATTTAAACACAATATGTCAATTTTTAAAGACTGTAGCGTGATTATAACTGACGGACACACCGATGGACAGGCACAAAAAATTTAAAAACCTTCTTTTCTTGCTAGGCCCCCGTATCAAATTTTATGCTTTTTATAGCCTCCACCATAGGATGGGGGTATACTAATTTCGTCATTCTGTTTGTAACACCTCGAAATATGCGTCTAAGACCCCATACAGAATATATATTCTTGATCGTCATGTCATTTTAAGTCAATCTAGCCATGTCTGTCCGTCCGTCCGTCTGTCAGTCGGTTGGTATTGTAAATGGGCCAAATCGGTCCATGTTTTGATATAGCTGCCATATAAACCGATCTTGGGCCTTGATTTCTTGAGCCTCTAGAGTGCGCAATTCTTATCCGATTGGGATGAAATTTTACACGACGTATTTTGTTATGATATTCAGCAACTGTGCCAAGTATGGTTCAAAAACAGATCTGGGGACTTGACTTCTTGAGCTTCTAGAGGGCGCAATTGCTATCCGATTTTGCTGAAATTTTGCATGACGTATTTTATTCTTACTTCCAACAACTGTGTCAAATAAGGTACAAATCGGTTCATAATCAGATATAGCTGCTATATAAACCGACCTGGGATCTTGACTTCTTGAGCCTCTAGAGGTCGCAATTATTATCCGATTTGCCTGAAATTTTGTACGACGGATTCTCTCATGACCATCAATATACGTGTTTATTATGGTCTGAATCGGTCTATAGCCCGATACAGCTCCCATATAAATCGATTTCTCTATTTTACTACTTAAGCCCCCAAAGGGCGCAATTCTAATTCGAATTGGCTGACATTTTACACAGGTCTCCAACATATAATTTAATTGTGGTCCAAACCGGACCATATCTTGATATCGCTCTAATAGCAGAGTAAATCTTTTCTTATATCCTTTTTTTGGCGTAAATCGGTATATAACCTGATATAGCTGCCATATAAACCGATCTGGGATATTGACTTCTTGAACCTCTAGAGGGCGCAATTCTCATTCGATTTGGCTGAAATTTTGTACAACGGCTTCTCTCATGACCTTCAACATACGTGTCTAATATGATCTGAATCGATCTATAGCTTGATACAGCTCCCATATAAACCTATCTCCCGATTTTGCTTCTTGAGCCCCTTCAAAGCGCAATTCTTTTCCGAATGAACTGAAATATTACACAATGACTTCTACAATGTCAATCAGCATTCATTTATGGTCCGAATCGGACTATAACTTGATATAGCTCCAATAGCATAACAGTTCTTATTCAATATTCTATGTTTGTCTAAAAGGAGATACCGCGCATAGAACTCGACAAATGCGAACAATGGTGGAGGGTATATAAGATTCGGCCCGGCCGAACTTAGCACGCTCTTATATGTTTTTTTTTTTTTTTTTTTTTTTTTTGACACATGAAATAAATGTCATTAGCAACATTTAAAACTGTAAAGGAATTTTAATAATTTTTAATTTTTGTTTTTTTTTTGTGCTCAGCTGCCGCTTCCAGTTCCTTCTGTATTTAATCGAATCAAGCTCCTATTGAATTTTTACTCCTGCTGATTTCATGTATAAATTGGACGCAACTTTGGACGATGTCCAAAATACTCGTTTTTTCAATATTTATAGTGATTTGATTAAGCAAATGTCCAAAGAGACACAATTTAACGAAATGGAAGTTCAAAGCATTCTTTTGGTCTATCACAAATTTGTCTTGGACAATGGCCCAAAGGCCAAGAGTATGACTATCAAACAATTCAATAATCTGTTCTTTGTGCTTTTCAAAATCAATGATATGCAAATAATTGAGCGTACACTTAAGCTAATAACATCCGAATCGCAGAAAGATGTTGATCCGTTAGCCTGGGTAAAACTGTTATCGGTGTTTCTATCCAGTGATTTGGAGCAAAGAATGCAATTTGCTTATCAGGTATAGTGAAAGTAACAACTATTGGGTTGCCCAAAAAGTAAGTGCGGATTTTTCATATAGTCGGCGTTGACAAATTTTCTCACAGCTTGTGACTCTGTAATTGCATTCTTTCTTCTGTCAGTTATCAGCTGTTACTTTTAGCTTGCTTTAGAAAAAAAGTGTAAAAAAAAGTATATTTGATTAAAGTTCATTCTAAGTTTTATTAAAAAAAGCATTTGCTTTCTTTTAAAAAATCCGCAATTACTTTTTGGGCAATAGTTGTCAAGACAAGGCCAAACAAGTAAAAGGGTACTAAGTTCGGCCGCACCGAATCTTTGGAACCCACCACCATGGATTCTGCTAAAAATTTATGCATACTAACTTCTGTCAAACTAGCAAAATTAAAGCTTCTAGGAACCGAATAAGGATAATCGAGAAACCGGTTGAAATGGGAGCTATATCGGGTTATAGACTGATTTGGGCCGTACTTGGCACAGTTGTTGGAAGTCGTCACAAAACACTAAATTGGACAAAAATTGCGGGCTTGTAAGCGATCAAGAAGTCAAATCGGGAGTTCGGTTTATATGGCAGCTATATCAGGTTATAGACCGATTTGGACCGTTGTTGCACAGTTGTTGGAAATCGTAACAGAACACTGCATGTGAAACTTCAGCAAAATCAGACAAAAATTCCGTCTTCCAGGGGCTCAAGAAGACAAATCTGGAGATCAGTTTGTTTATATGGGACCTATATCAGATTATAAGCCGATTAAGACCGTCGAGTATTAATGTTGAACAAATCGGATGAATATTGCCGCTTCCAGGGGCTCAAGAAATGGGAGCGATATCCAAATCTAAACCGATATGACCCATTTGCAATGCCCAATGACCTACACCAATATTAAGTATCAGTGCAAAATTTCAAGCGGGTAGCTTTGCGCGTTCGACCGCTATCAGGATTTCAAGATCAATATTTCAAGGTGTTACAAACGGAATGACTAGGTTAATGTACTCCCATCCTATGGTGGTGAGTATAAAAATCTCACTATTTTAGCTAAAAATGTTGTTTTGTCCTTCGAGGCATATTTGTACTAGCCGTATCGGGCCCGCTCCGCTGTGCCTTCCTTCGCCTTGAATGTGTATATCGAATACGTGCCACTGTAGCCTATGTCGGCCTATAACGACGGACGCCTGCGTTCAAATCCTGGCGATGACATCGGACAACATTTAAAGCAGTGGTTGTTGTTGTTGTTGTTGTAGTAGCAGTGTGTGCTACACTGAGGCGGCAGCCCTTGCCGATGAAGGAATTCATCGGGTCAATCCGGTACATACAACCGGCTGCCATGGGATTGAAAGCAGTGGTGATCCCCTCTTATGCTGGCGACATTTGCCATGCTTGATCATGTAAAAATTCTCCTCACAGAGATGTCGCACTGCGGCATGCCATTCGGACTCGGCTATAAACTTAAGTCCCTTATCATTGAGTTTAAACTTGAATCGAAAAGCTCGGTATCTGATAAAATGCCGGTTTCTGATGAATATTCCGGTTTAGAGAGACGCTTCATGCTCTACTTTCAAATACATTTTTTTTTGAGCCCCATCATCAGGTGGGGCAGGCACATGGCTCTTCAATTGGATACCAAATTCTTTGTTTTTTTTTCTCTCAAGCAACTTTCGTTTGAGCTTTATATTGTCGTGATTGGTCTATATACCCATTTAACGGGTTTTGGACGACCCACGAGGCACCGGACCCCAACAATAGAAGCCATGCTTTGTTTTGACTGTGAGAGTGCAATCAAAATTTCGAACGATTCGCATTACCAAACTCCGAGATCTAGTGGTTTTGAAAATTAGGGTAATGAAAAGTACCTTTTGGGAAAGGGAGGGCACTCAAACATTTCGATTTAAATATGGATATCAAATTCGTGCTGCACTCCCAAATCCATTAAATGTGAGCCCCCTATTGGCGTGGTCAGTAAATATGTAATGCATGGAGGGTGTTTTGGGACGGGGGCGGCCACCGGCACTTTTCCCCGAGTATAGATATAAAATTCGTACTTTACTCCCAAATACCGTTGATTTGAGCTCCATATTGCCATAGTGATGGAAATGAAGTTTAGAGTTTAGAGGGCGCTTAAGGGCGTACGCCTAAACACTTGCCTCCAAAATTGGATATCAAGTTCGTTTCTTAGTCTTAAATACCAGCTTGAAATGTTGCACAATTTTTTTATACCCTCCACCATAAGTATATGGGGGTATATTAATTTCGTCATTCTGTTTGTAACTACTCGAAATATTCGTCTGAGACCCCATAAAGTATATATATTCTTGATCGTCGTGACATTTCATGTCGATTTAGCCATGTCCGTCCGTCTGTCCGTCCGCCTGTCTGTCGAAAGCACGCTAACTTCCGAAGGAGTAAAGCTAGCCGCTTGAAATTTTGCACAAATACTTCTTATTAGTGTAGGTCGGTTGGTATTGTAAATGGGCCATATCGGTTCATGTTTTAATATAGCTGCCATATTAACCGATCTAGGGTCTTGACTTCTTGAGCCTCTAGAGGGCGCAATTCTTATCCGATTGGAATGAAATTTTGCACAAGGTGTTTTTTTATGATATCCAACAACTGTGCCAAGTATGGTTTAAATCGGTCCATAACCTGATATAGCTGCCACATAAACCGATCTTGGGTCTTGACTTCTTAAGCCTCTAGAGGGCGCAATTCTTATCCTATTGGAATGAAATTTTGCACGACGTATTTCGTTATGATATCCAACAACTGTGCCAAGTATGGTTCGAATCGCTTCATAACCTGATATAGCTGCCATATAAGCCGATCTTGGGTCTTGACTTCTTGAGCCTCTAGAGGGCGCAATTCTTATCCGATTTGAATGAATTTTGGCACGAAGTATTTTGTTATGATATCCAACAACCCTGCCAAGTATGGTTCGAATCGGTTCATAACCTGATATAGCTGCCATATAAGCCGATCTTGGGTCTTGACTTCTTGAGCCTCTAGAGGGCGCAATTCTTATCCGATTTGAAAGATTTTTTGCACGAAGTATTTTGTTATGATATCCAACAAATGCGCCCAATAAGGTATAAATCGGTTCATAACCTGATATAGTTGCCATATAAACCGATCTGGGATCTTGACTTCTTGAGCCTCTAGAGGTCGCAATTATTATCCGATTTGCCTGAAATTTTGTACGACTGATCCTCTCATGACCATCAAAATACGTGTTTATTATGGTCTGAATCGGCCTGATACAGCTCCCATATAAATCGATCTAACTATTTTACTTCTTTCTTTTTTAGCATAGGTCGGATTTGGATGGAATTTTTTTTTTGCGTGTTTTGCTATGATTTTCAACAACTGCGTTCCATAACCTAATGTAGCAGTCATATTGATTTCGTGAGCCTCTAGAGGGCGCAATTCCTATCCGATTGGCCTGAAATTTTGCATGACTTGTTTCGTTATCACTTTCAACAACTGTGCCAAATATGGTTCAAATCGGTCCATAACCTGATATAGCTGCCATATAAACCGATCTGGGATCTTGACTTCTTGAGCCTCTAGAGGTCGCAATTATTATCCGATTTGCCTGAAATTTTGTAAGACGGATTCTCTCATGACCATTAACATACGTGTTTATTATGGTCTGAATCGGTCTATAGCCCGATACAGCTCGCATATAAATCGATCTCTATATTTTACTTCTTGAGCCCACAAAGAGCGCAATTCTTATTCGAATTGGCTGACATTTTACACAGGTCTCCAACATAAATATAATTTAATTGTGGTCCAAACCGGACCATATCTTAATATTGCTCTAATAGCAGAGCAAATCGTTTCTTATATCCTTTTTTTTGCCTAAGAAGAGATGCCGGGAAAAGAACTCGACAAATGCGATCCATGGTGGAGGGTATATAAGGTTCGGCCCGGCAGAACTTAGCACACTTCTGTTTTTTTATCTTTAGATCTATGATGTTGGTGGCAAAGGTGCCTTAACTCGTTTAATGGTCAGCTTGGCTGTGGAGAATTTTTTTGCTATTGATGATGAAGATGAGTTAAATGAGTTGAGAACGGTAAAAAAAATAAAATTTTTTTTTTTTTTTATTTGGTATTAATGCCTTGTGTTTCTATCACTCTAGGATATGGTTGAATTGATATTTCGAAAATTTGATGTTGATAAGGATGGCATTATCTCTTATGATGATTACTCCAATGTAGTTAGAAAACAACCGATGCTATTGGAGTTCTTGGGTCAATGTTTTCCCAATACCAATGACTTGACCATCATTGCTTATTGTACAAACCTTTTGTCCAAGATGAGATTTTTCGAAGGCAAACTTCAAGAATGACTATAAATATATGAAATAAAAATTTAAAAACTGTTTTTTTTTTTTTAAAAAAAAAGAAGCTAAGCCATTTATAAGGAATTTTGATATTAAAAGGTGATAAATCAAAAGAATCATATACACTGATAAAAAAATGACGGTACTTTGCCAACACCGCCTGGTATAGTTTTGTTCGCGTCACTTAATACCATTTGGTATCAATTCAATACCAGACAAAGGAGACTGTTCTTGCTATCGCACCAGAAGTGTTGTTGGGCCTTTTATCTAAAAAAAAAAATATTTATGCCACTATAAAATATTTGTTAAACCAATAAATAAAATGTTTTTATACATGATTTGATTTCGCAAAAACCTGTTCAAATACTCGAAAGCAGGGAAAATGAATGTCTAAGGACATTCTACATCAAAAACATTGTAGTCTCTTGTGTGGAAAACTATGCTGTGTTGGTGTATTCATATGAAAACCACTTCTGGGAATCAATGGATATTGAATCGATCGCTGAATACAATGAATTGAGGCTGGTCACGGTGTCCCATGGGTTTTGTAATTATTAACATAAATAAGAGAAATTAAATTAGATTAAAACTTTTTGTTTTTTTGCAATAATCAATAACGGCTTGGTACTAAGTCCAATAACGGTCTGTTGTTAAAACTAATAACAGATTGGTCTTAAAACCAATGCCAGTTCGGTAATAAGGTTAGCACCAAATGGTACTAATCATTTTATGCTTCACTCGTACCATTCGGTATTGTTTTGTTCGGTTCCGTTACTATCCGTTTCTTTACGATTCCTTTACTATCAATACCGTACACAGTACTGAAATATTCAAGTTCGGTATTAACTTTTCTCTGGATGTACCAGTACGTTTCTTAAGTCCTTTGGTCAAGCTGAACATTAGAAAACTATTTTTGCTTTTTTTTTTTTATGCATATCGCAACGTCTTTCACAATTTCTTTGTCTGGAATAATATATTTAAAAAATTCTAACCAAAATAATAATTATTTTTGCCTTGGAAAAAAACTAAAATTTTAAAACAGAATTAAAAACAAAAAATCTCATTTAATAGAAAAATTTGCAATTTTTTCTTATTGATTATTTTGTGGAAATTTCATTTGTATCGAAAACTAGCTGAACCGGGCCCGCTCCGCTGCGCCTTCTTTTACTTTATATAGAACAAAATTATACTTTAGATATTGGGTTGCCCAAAAAGTAATTGCGGATTTTTTAAAAGAAAGTAAATGCATTTTTAATAAAACTTAGAATGAACTTTAATCAAATATACTTTTTTACACTTTTTTTCTAAAGCAAGCTAAAAGTAACAGCTGATTACTAACAGAAGAAAGAATGCCATTACAGAGTCACAAGCTGTGAAAAAATTTGTCAAAGCCGACTATATGAAAAATCCGCAATTACTTTTTGGGCAACCCAATAATTTGCCAGTCTAAATGTTTGGTGCGGTGGCGATAGTTCTCCCTATTAAACCGTGTAAAACTTTTAAACAAACAAGTGTTGCTCATCAGCACGTCGTTTGGTCTTGTCTATCGATAAGCTACAAATGGTCGCAATGTTAACGTTAAGTTTGCAACTCCTCCTATCACGCTGAACGTCATAATTTTTGGGGTATGGCGGCCTACATTTACATTAATTAAATCACACAGTGTCCTTCTAGGTCATTATGTTTAATCAATTCTTTTGGGGTGAGGTGGTCCGCTAGATATATGAACAGAATGAAGATATCAGAATCGTAGGCTACAACCTTATAAATTTAATTGAACTCTATAATGTCATGATTGATGTATACAGCCGTTTGGTGGAGCTTGTCTGTATGAGGGTTTTGCGTTACACTCCATCTGCAACTTGTGCATATATTTGGATAACGCACTAACGCTCTAAAATATCTATCATTTGATCCCGCTTTGTTTTAATTGGTCAAATAATCTATTGTTTAATGACATTTTCGTAATCAACTCCCACATACCTTTCATTTGAGTCTTATACAGCTATGATCGAGTAAAATTCCCATTTGGGGGTGGGGCGACCCGCCAATACTTAGACATAAATTTTTATGTCATATACGTAATCAACTCCCGAATACCTTTAATTTGAGTCCCATATTGATATGTACGTCCTATATGTTTGTTTGGGGAACTTTTGAGGTTGGTGTGGCCCCTGGGTTCTCTGGACCCAACTTTTAATACCATATTCGTATTCTGCTCTTTAATACCTTCCACTTGATACCCATATTATCCCGATCGATCAACCTTGATTTTTGAGGTGTTTTTGAGGTAACTGGGAAGGGTCCGCCCCTTCCAATATTATCAAAAATATATAGCCTGTTCCTCCTTCCTGAACTTTTCGTAATCTATTTGCGAATACCTTTCATTCGAGTCCCATATTGTCATTATCGTCCAAAATATGCCTATTTAAAGGGGTTTTGGAGTCGGGGCAGCCCCCTAGGTACTTGGATCCAAATATTGATATCAAGCATGTATTCAACTCCCTAATACCTTTCTTTATACCCTCCACCATAGGATGGGGGGTATACTAATTTCGTCATTCTGTTTCTAACTACTCGAAATATTCGTCTGAGACCTCATAAAGTATATATATTGTCTTGATCGTCGCGACATTTTATGTCGATCTAGCCATGTCCGTCCGACCGTCTGTCTGTCGAAAGCACACTAACTTTCGAAAGTTAGGCGCTTGAAATTTCGCATAAACACTTCTTATTAGTGTAGGTCGGTTGGGATTGTAAATGGACCAAATCGGTCCATGTTTTGATATGACTGCCATGTAAACCGATCTTGGGTCTTGACTTCTTGAGCTTGAGCTAAAGGGCGCAATTTTTATCCGATGTGGCTGTAATTTGGCGAACTTAGAACCCTTTTACTTGCTTTTCTATAGAAAATTTTGTTAAAAATGTATTTGTATAGAAAATTTTGTTAAAAATTTATTTCTAACGAAATTTTTGTCAAAACTTTAATAGTTTGCTAACATTGAAAGCTTTTCGTACAATGCAAAACAAGTAAAAAGGCGTTAAGTTCGGCCGGGCCGAACTTTGGATACCCACCACCTCGCACATATATATATATAAGTCACTGTGTCAAATTTCAGTGAAATCGGATTATAAATGCGTCTTTTATGGGGCCAAGACTTTGAAACGAGACACCGGTCTACATGGCAGTTATATCCAAATCTTGACCGATTTGGGCAAACTTGCAGAAAAAGGTCCACGAGTCTAACACAACTCACAGTCCCAAATTTCGGAGAAATCGGACCAAAACCTTAAATCGAGAAATCGGTCTGTATGGCAGCTACATCCAAATCTGGACCGATCTGGGCCAAATTGACGGAGAATATCGAGGGGCCTAACACAACTTGCTCTCGTAAATTTCAGCAAAATCGAACTATACATGCGCCCTTTATGGCCCCAAAACCTAAAACCGAGCCGATCTGGGCCAAATTGACTAAGGATGTCGAAGGGCCCAACACAACTCAGTGTCCCAAATTTCAGCAAAATCGGATAATAAATGTGGCTTTTATGGGCCTAAGACCCTAATTCGGCCGATCGGTCTATATGGGGGCTATATCAAGACAAAGTCCGATATAGCCCATCTTCAAACTAAATCTGCTTATGGACAAAAAAAAAAAAAAAAGAATCTGTGCAAACTTTCAGCTCAATATCTCTATTTTTAAAGACTCTAGCGTGATTTCAATAGACAGACGGACGGACGGACATGTCTAGATCGTCTTAGATTTTTACGCTGATCAAGAATAAATATACTTTATACGGTCGAAAATGGATATTTCGATGTGTTGCAAACGGAATGACAAAATGAATATACCCCCATCCTTCGGTGGTGGGTATAAAAATTCCCAGCTAGTTTAACTTTCCTCTTCACCTTGTGGAGGCCAAAGGGTTCTTGTTAATTTGCTACTTTTACTTTAATTAAATTCCTGTGAAAATATGGCAATTGTTTAAAGGCATTATGCATGCCTCAACCAACATAAAATGAAAATGCATATAATTCCATAAAATGTGAAAGCTACCCAAGAGTATGCTTCAGCCAATGTACTGGAGGGAAGGAAAACTATGAAGTATGCTATAAAATTCTAAAAATTATCTCAAAGCACATCAAGCCACCAAGTAATGTGATTTATTTAAATAATTCAAACAGCCATAGTAAATAAGGGGAAATAATAAACAGTTAACTTTTCTTTGCTACATGTTGTGTGGGAGAAAGTTCTGTTGATTTTTCTCTGGGTTTACTTTTTGCCCTGTGCACCTTATCAATTTGATTGACTTGGGAATGTTTTATGTAACTTTAATTGCAAAATTCTTGCAAATTTTGTGCACAGCAACTTTTGCACAAAGTTAAGGCAGAGAAATCTTAGTTAAATGAGACTTTAATTAAAGTTTAATTTATTAGAATACCTTAAAGTATGCTAAACAATGTGTACATAAATTAATCTCAACTATGAGCAATGTTATATGAAAAGTAAGTTTATAAAAATCTAAAGCATAGTCAAGGGAGCCAACAAATTGAAATATGGCCACAAAGAATTTGGCATACTGTGGGGAGTTAACCATAATTGAAGAGTTGATTTCATTTCTAATTAGAATGTAAATATTTGGAAAATATATATTGTTGTGGCTTTTTTGTTTCCATTCAAAATAAAAGCGTTGAACAAGTATGTTCCACTTATGATAATGACTATGGAGGAATATAAAGGAAAATTGCATTTTGTATCTTAAGCGAAACAATGGGTCCCAATAGCCTTAAGTATTTTTAAGAGCTATTGACAAGACTTAGGAAAATGATAAGTGCTGTAGATTTTGTTGTTTAATTTAAAGAAATTAAGTGTAAGTTAATATCAAGAATAAGAGCATACTTTAGGGGATGGTATAATAATAATCTTATATATAAAAATCAATTTGTGTTTGTTTGTGTGTTCCTTATAGACTCAAAAACGACTGAACTGATTTTCTTGAAATTTTCAATGATGGTGCATTGTGATCCCGTGGTCAAAATAGGGTACTAGATTTTTTGATATCTGAAGGGGGGGTGGCGGACCCTCACCCTTACCCTAATTGGGTATCCAAATTTCGGATGGGGTACCTAAGGGGGCCGCCCCATCCTAAAACCTACCAAACAGATATTTTAACCAATGAAGACAATATGGGACTCAAATGAAAGGTATTTAAGATTAGAAAACGTATCTGATATCCAATTGTCGGACCAAAACACCCCTAAATCGGACATATTTATCGACCATGGCAATATGGGACTCAAATGAAAGGTATTTGCGAGTAGAATACGAATCCAATATCAAAATGTGCACCAGATTTTTGGAGGTCCACCCCTTCCCCGAAACACCCCCCAAACAAATCTGATATCCCATATGGGACCAAGTGTTTGGGGTGCCACCACTCTCCAAAAACATCACGCAAAGGGGACAAATTTACGACCATAGTAATATGGGGCTCAAATCAAAGGTCTTTGGGAGAACTTTTGTTTCCATATAAAGTTAAAGAAGGCGCAGCGGAGTGGGCCCGGGTCAGCTAGTTAGGTATAAGACGAAGATATACCACTGAGAAATTTTTTTATTTTTTAATTTCAAAACTTGTAAATCTTTGAAAAGCCTTAAGAAAAGATTTAAAACAAGTAAGGACGGGCTATGGTCGGGCGAATCAAACCTTTTGATAGCCCACGCCACATTGGATATGCAGGCAAAGTCGTATTTAAACTTAGCTTAAACTTGATATGTCGAATTTCGATCAAAATCCGTGCATATTGTAGGAATCATAGAGTAAATCGTTATGCAAATTTGTAAAAAGATCGATTAATAAATGGGTTAGCAAAGGCCTTAAACGTGAATATCGGGAGATGCGCATATATGGGAGCTATACCTTAAACTCAACAAATTCTATGAAATTCATCAGTCATCAGAAGAGTTATAAGAGAAGCCCTCGTGCCAAATTTTATGAAGATCGGTTGACAAATTACTAAATTATTGAGTATTATTCAAAATCGGACGCAAATATATATGAGGGTTATTTCTAAATCTGAAACGATTTTCATGAAATTCACCAATAATGTCGACACTTATAAGAGAAGCACTAGTGCACAATTTCGTGAGAATCGGTTTGTAAATGACGATATAACTGCAATTTTGGACATAGACAGACAGACATCCAGACATAGCAAAATCGAATCAGAAAATGATTCCGAGTCGATCGGTATATATATCAATAGGTCTATCTATCTTCCTTCTGAGTCAATTCGCCATCCAAACGATCCGTTGCGAAAATCGCAAGTCGACGATCTCGTGGGAAAGGGAATTGCCAACTCAGAAAACTACCACAGAATGCTATCAATAGACGATCGACCGTTGTCCGACAACCGATGTGACGCCAGACCATGTCATGGAGACCGTGACGGAGTAGGATGATAGCCTTGGATGAGAGGTTGATAGAAAAGGTCTCTAGGCTCTCTCGGAAGCCTGAATACTTGCCTTCGAACCGCAGAGCTTAACGGGTGTTACCCGAAGAAGACTCGTAGCTGTTCCGATGCCTTTATTCAAGGCAACATCCAACCTGACGACATTCCTCTTGGACGTCCAACCATAAATGGTTATGCCACGGGCAATGACTCCAAGGACAAAAGCACGGCATATCTCAATGGCCGAATCGATGTGCGGCCATTAGTCCTAGTGCAAATTAGTCGGAGTAAATTATTTATCCTGCCCTACTTCGTTCTCAGGAACTTGAAATGCACATTCCAAAAGCAAGTTTTTAGTAAGAAGTGATACCTAAAATTTTCATCTGAGGCCTGACCATGATGGCGTTACCAACCAGACAAATGGACCACCAGACCAAAACGCTAGCAGAGTTAGACCACGTCTGCACTGTAAAGTTTAAGGTATCCAAGTTCCTCTCAACAAGCTCAGGGAAGCCCGATGAGAGCGCACAAATGTTGTCAGCAAACAAACCAACAAAGTCCATTCCATTCCAAAGACCCTCCACGCTCTGGAATATATGTTGTAAAGAACAACGGAAAGCGGAGAGCCCTGAGGCACATCATTTTCAAAAGGCAGAGTCCTAGAAAAATACCCGTCAACCTTCACAACAAGCCCCGGGTCAGATAAAAAAGATTTCACCAAATAAAGAATTTGTCAAGGCATACATCAAATATTAAATTTAGCTACTATGTTAGTCTACAAAATAGGGCGAAAAGCCTTTTCTAAGTCCTCAGAAAGGACTAGACTGTGTTTGCGTTTACACAAATTCAAACATAGAACAGACTCGACCCGGTGGCACAAAGTATGAGTGCCATGTAAAGGCACGAAAGCATCCTAGCGGGACGGAAAAAACGCCTAGCCAAAATTTTCTCTTAAATCTTAGAGAGAAAGGTAAGAACAATATCGTCCTGTATCCCTGCAAAGAGCAAAGATGCTTAACTCGAACTCCAAAAGCCGCGAAATCGTCGGCTATTCTCAAGTTGCCGTCAAAAATAGGTTTCCTTTTGTGACCTTTTTAGTAAAATGATTTTTATATTATGTGTATGATTTTTTATTTTATATAATGTGTACGTAAGTATTGTGTTTTATGTGTTCTTAACAAGATTTTAACAAATTATTTATTGGTAGAATTCAATTAAAATATGTAGTATACTTTTAGGTGGCATTCAACTGCTGTTCAGACATTCCTTTGTTGCAGGCATTAGAGATACGAATAAAAACTTGAAGATATAATTTTTTTCTCTGAAAAAAAAAGAAACAAGAAGTAGTTACAGATTATTTTCTTTTTTTTTTTTTTTTTTGATACATTTCATTTATTTAAAACTTTTTGTCTCTTTGCAGGTGAGTTTTCGAATGGCTCCATTTCCAAAGATTTTGTGAGTACAAACCTTAAAAGCTAATCTAAATTTATATGAAAAATTAATGTATCTTCGTTTAGTGTAGTGTTAGCCAATCTTGAAATTAAATTTTTAGAAATTGGTTCAGAAAATATTATAGTTGTTAAAATTTATTCATATTTTGCCGATAAATGAACCTAACTTCATTTTTGAGCCGGAAGCAGACCTTTTTTCCTAAACGCTTTATGTCAATGTGGTGTTTTGGACATGGGTGAACCGGTTGTAGCCCGAAATTGATTCGCAAATATGTCTTCTATACGCCTAAGACTGGTAATCGAGTACCAGTCTATATGCAATCTCGATCCAAATGTGGTCAAATTTGTTATGTGGAACAAATATCAGTCTGTGCCAAATTAGAGCACAATATCTTCACATTTGAAATTCGAATGGTAGATATAAAATCGATAATTTTTCTTAGAGTTTTACGACAATCAAGAATATATACATTTTGTAGGGTCGATTACGGATGTTTCAATTGAAATGGATATTCCGATGGTGGTGGGTATAAAAATACCCTTAATGTATGCTTTATTTGTTGTAACATTTTGTCACTATAGATGAGATGATGCATGTGTTAATTAAGGTCTCATGTATCACTCTCATTGCAATACTGGTGGTCTATTTATTGATCCCTAAAAGTATGCTTTATAATTAAGAATTTTTTTCTCTTTTGGTATAGGAATTTTTGCAAACGTATTAGAAAATTATATACGTAATAAAAGGACTATTATTTAATTTTAGTATTGGTCATATGGATTAAAATTAATATAGACCCTATAAAGTATGCTGCATACTTGATTACTGTTATAACGGGGGCAAACTTCTCACATATCAATGAGTGTTGTCCGACTCAAGATTAAGCTTACAAATAAGGCACTTCCTTTTTATAGCCAATACGAGCGGCGTGCCGTAGTGCGACACCTTTTTGGGGAGAATCTTTCGCGGGAAAACAACTTCTAAAATTTTTTCTAATGATGTCGCCAAGATTTGAACCCAGGCGTTCAGCGTTATTGGTGGACATGCTCTGCACTCTTTGGAGTTTAAAAGAGTTAGTTCGTTGCTATTTTTATATAAATATAGCCCCCTGAAAGTATGCTGCATTATTAATTACTGTTTATATATTTAAAAAAAAGTAAATTCAATGAAATTTTTCACTAAAATTTTTACAATAAAAATTAGTTAAAGCGTGTTAAGTTGAGCTGGTTGGCAAAGGGTAGGGATCCGAATCATTTATGGAAAAAAAGACAGAAGAAAAGAAGTGGAAAGAAATAGCTTACGACTGCGCTAGACCTAGAAGTCTGAATGTTAACCAAGAGCAGACAAAAATCTGTCTGTTCACGAGGAAAACGACACACAGTAGGAGAACATCGAACAAAACTATTTAAAACCAGTAAGGAAAGGCAAAAGTCGGGCGGTGCCGACTTTATAATACCCTATACCTACCCTATAAGTACCAAGTGGGAACTATGTCTTATTTTTAAACAATTCTGATGGATCTCGCCGGATGTTTTCAGATGGGTTATTAAACAATCCGTATCACATTTCGAGCAAATATGTTCAAACTGTAATAACTACGGTTCACAAATGACAACATTATTGGAAATTACCCAATATTTGATAATGTGGTACTCGTCGAGAAAAGCGTTGTGCAAAATTTTGGCAAGATTCGTCAAAAAATGCTCTTGCAGTGGCTCGATAAGTGAAAATCGGGCGATAAACATATATGACAGCTATATCTAAATCTCAACCAATTTCTATAAAATTCATTTATAATTTCGAGAAGCAAGAGAAAATCCTTCCTGCCAAATTTCAAGAGAATTGCGAAACAAATGACCATTTTATTGCATTATTACAGCAAATCAGACGACCTTAAATACGGGGGCTATATCCAAATCTGAATCGATTTTTTTGAATTTCAATAGGCTTCGTCTCTGACAATAAGCTGACCATCAAGGCAATAATAACCGGGACAGTGAGGCCACGAACTGTCTTGGATTGTAAGCGGACAAAGATTAAGGCCTTCTCTGAGGATGGCATGCTCCGCATTGTTTGAGTGCCTGGTTTGGCAGTAAAGGACAGAGGAATACCGTCAATAGGTTTATTCGGACGGTGTTAGCTTGAAGCCTTTCAGACGTGGGCAACAAAGCACTGTGGAACATCGAAACTGTCGGTGGTACGACGAAATTCCTATGGGAAGAACATGATCGGAGATTAGCATAGCTTGCATCATCATAACGAGACATATTGGACAACCAGCTCACTTATGCAGCGTAGGTGCTGCAAGTGACAGGGCATATGGGAAAGAATTCCACCTATGTCCTACATAATTGCACAGCTCTCGGGTTAAACAGATGCCGCAGTGCGACATCTCTTTGGAGGGAAGTTTTACATGGCATAGTACTTCACAAATGTTGCCAGCATTAGTAGGGGAAAACGCCCGCTGAAAGTTTTTTTCAGATGGTCTCGCCCAGTAGCTTTTTTGCTCATAATGATGAGCTTTTTCGCTCATAAACAGTGGCTCCTATTTGACGTAGATCTCGGAGGTCATAGAAGAATTCATAGTGCATCATAGGCGGACATGCTAACCTCTGCGCTACTATGGCCCCGTAAGGTCTAAGACGATTTAACGATGTTCTTGTGTCTGTGCGTCCGTGTGTCCGTCAGTTGTAATCGAGCAATTCTTATCCGATTGGGCTGCAATTTTGCACGTAGTGTTTCGGTATCATTTCCAACAACTGTGCTATGTATGGTTCACATCAGCTCATAATCTAGTGTAGCTGCCATGTAAACTGACCTTGGATCTTTACTTCTTGAGCCGCTAGAGGGCGCAATTCACATCCGATTTGGCTCAAATTTATTATTAGGTGCTCTGTTATGACTTCCAACGACTGGCGCAAATCGGTACATAACATGATAAAGCTGCCATATAAACCGATCTGGGATATTGACTTCTTGAGCCACTAGAGGGCGCAGTTCTCATCCGAATTGGCAGCAATTTTGTACAACGGCTTCACCCATGACCTTCAACATACTTGTCCAATATGGTCTGAATCGATCTATGGCTTGATACAGCTCCCATAGAGACCGATTTCCCGATTTTGCTTTGCTTTGGGTCGGCTTGCTTTACTCGTTACACAGTTAGTATGCATTTGACACACTGTTCGACAGACGAAAGGACGGGCTGACATGCTACATTCACTTAAAACATCATGCAGATCTAGCATAAATATACTCTATGGACCAATATTAAAAGGTGTTACAAACGGTACAGCGAAGTTAATAAACGCTCATCCAATGGTGAAAATATCTCAATCACAACATGTATTTGTAGTTGGCATGTCTACAAATAAACCCCTAGAAGTATGCTTGATAACATACAGCTTTCCTTTATACTGAAAATCGGCATTTATTCGTAACAATAAATGTTTTTCCTAGAATCATTATGGATTTAAAATGTCTTAGATACTTTTGAAAAAAAAAAAAGTTATTAATGGTGTAAACAAAAATTTATTTAATGCTATGGGTTTCCCCCTGTCTAGACCTTTGTACTATTTTCAATGACTTTGGCATTTTAGACATTTGTTAAATCCTAAAATATTAACAACATGACTTAAAAATTTGCTTTCGTTAAAAACTTTTTTAATATCAACGTGGATGGAAGTTTTTTTCAATAATAAATACAATAACTTTCAAAGTTTCCCTATAAACATCATTATATTTTGGTAGAATATGGCCGAGATGCCACTTGCAGCCTAGTTAACCTTTTCATCTCCAAGGCTTTTTTTGCTCAAGCACTTAATAGTATGCCAACTTGAGAAGCTTGTTGCATATTTGTTGTTAGTAATATTGTAGATAGATGTTTACAGGGCACACACGAAAAACACATTTGCCAATTTGTATTACTTGGGACAACTGAAGGCCAACTTTTCTACTTACATCTCTCAACACCAAGGAAAAAACTGAAATATATAAGCCAAAAGTTTAAGTGCTGCAACAACTTTATCAGTTTTACTTAAAGCTTTTTTTTTTTGTAGAGAAAAACTCTAAAAAGAAGGACAGACTTTCCAGCGAAATTGAGAAAAACTTCTACCATTATTGCCCCTTGTTATTGAAGGGCATATAAAATGCCATTAACCATTGCTCTAAAGAAGAGAGGCCCTGCCTTCATCCCTGCCAGCAGTGGGAACAAGCCAAGTTTACAAACTAGCAAGTCATAAGCCATATATCAAATATGTTGCCAATTTTTTAATCAAATTAAATTTTCACCGTGGGGCCTGCTGCCCCCAGCTAATACTAAGAAGAACTACGGTGTTTGGGCTAAAAAAGAAAATATACCGAAAACCACTCAACAATATCAAGTAACAAAAATGTGCAATGTGAGGTCAGGGAAATGTTGTCGACGCAGGAAAATCTTTTATATTTTCCCAATTATTTTTTAAGGGGGGTGATTTTTTCCTTTGCTTCCACAACTCATACTCCCTGGGTAGCAATTTTGCAGTAACTGCAAAAGAAAGTGGCAGCAAGGCAACAAAAAATCTTGTAAAGAAAATCACTTGTTACATGCAAAGTTTTGTATTAAAAGTCTTTTTGGGGCTTACATACGAGGGCTGTCAAAAGGGAAAATGGAATAGCTTTGAAAGAGTCAGTGGCAAAAATAGGGCAAGGACATGAACAAATGTTGGGTATATGGTATAAAAATTTTTAGGTTAGGTTGAAAAGAGGGTGCGGATATTAAGCCGCCCCATGCCACTATGGACATACACCAGTAATCGGCTCGTTGTGGGCTCTAAATACTAAAAAGTAACCTCGAAAAAGAAAATCTAAATTAGAAATTCCTTGTTACTTACAAAATCCTGCATTGTTTTCCATACCACGTCCCTAAGTTAGTTCATGTCTCTTATTGTCTCCTCAACTAAGTTCCGGTGTCTGTTAGCCGCGAAAGCCGGGCCATGACATAGGAAATGCTCCAACGTCTCCTCATCTTCCCCACATGCCCTACTCATGCTATCATTTGTCGCACGTTCTTACTTCCTTTCAGTAATAGCCTATAGTCTTCTCACGATGTAGATCTCCCCATAGGTTTTTCGCCGTCCTACCTACCATTTAGCTGTTCCACATGGTTACTAGCACATTTGTCTACCACGACCACGGCTCGGACTGCGTCGATCCGAAAGACTTTGGGTTAACCCATTTTATTGACGGCAGTTCTCTGGTTTTCACTGCCAAATCGTATGCTCTTTCATTCCCCCTTTCTCCGCTATGACCCGGCACCCAAACGATGCGGATTGTGCCTTCATCAGAGAAGGCATTCATCTTTACGAAATTTACCACTAGGAGTTTTATTTGACGTCCTCATATGTGTGCAAAATTTCATCAAAATCTGCACAGATTTAGATTTTATCCAGTATGGCCTTTTAAGGCTGTAGAATGCCACAATTTTGATTCTATTGTCAAAAAATTAAACAAGGTTACATTCGATATATCCATAGGTATGCAAAATTAAACTCTGACTAGATTTTAAGATATGTTCTATATATTAAAAGTAGTACGTAGTCTAGGTGGTGTAGGGTATTATATAGTCGGCCCCGCCCGACTCTTGCCTTTTCTTACTGGTTTTAAGTAGCTTTCGATCGAGTGTTCCCGTGTTTTTGTGGTTTTCAAGAAAAGCAAATTGGGAGTCTAAGAACTTTCTCTTCCATCTTTGGATTCTTAAAGTTTTTGCTCCCATACACTTGCGTTTATGTATGGTTTTGCAAGTAATCTCTGCTCCCAGAGGGGTTCGCCAGGAAAGGAAACCACCAAAATATTGGTTACAATATGAACTACAACAAGAATTTACTCTAGTATATAAAAGCAAGAAGTCTTAGTCACTGAGCAGCAGCGGTTCTTCTATTAACAATTTTCTTTGAATTTATTTGAATAGCAAAGAGATGGTTGGTGTTGTTTTGCCATATTTTCTTTTTAAAGGCTTTTCGTACTGTTTTTTCCCTTGTTGTCATTAATGTTTACATTGTCTGCGTGTTTTGGCAGACAAACAAAAGTATTTCAATGAGTGTGTGAGAGAGAGAGAATGAGTTTGTCATTCATTTATTTACCTAAATTTTAGGTATTGGTATTTGTGCCATGGGTAATGTTGATTTGTAAATGTAGTTCAACGTCATCTAATGCGATAAATCCTCAGCTGATCTGTATAAGCCAAGCAACTTTGTATGCATGAGTTTGCATGTGTGTGAGTGTTTGCAAAAAGCAAGAAGACCTTTCGAAACTCACGTACATTATGCAAACATTTGCATAAGACTTCACAGCCAAGTAGATATTACAGTGGGTATGATATGTAGTGGTGACACCTCAACAATATTATGTAGATGCATTCAAACATTTTGGGGTTATCATTTATTATTTAATTAAAATAAAATAAATAACAAACAAAATCAAAAAAATAAAATAAATTAATATAAAGTAAAATAAAAAAATTTAAATAAAATAAAATAAAAAAAGTAAAAAAAAGATAAAATAAAATAAAATAAAATAAAATAAAATAAAATAAAATAAAATAAAAATAAAATAAAATAAAATAAAATAAAATAAAATAAAATAATATAAAATAATATAAAATAATATAAAATAAAATAAAATAATATAAAATAAAATAAAATAAAATAAAATAATATAAAATAAAATAAAATAAAATAAACTAAAATAAAATAAAATAAAATAAAATAAAATAAAATAAAATAAAATAAAATAAAATAAAATAAAATAAAATAAAATAAAATAAAATAAAATAAAATAAAATAAAATAAAATAAAATAAAATAAAATAAAATAAAATAATATAAAATAAAATAATATAAAATAAAATAAAATAAAATAAAATAAAATAAAATAAAATAAAATAAAATAAAATAAAATAAAATAAAATAAAATAAAATAAAATAAAATAAAATAAAATAAAATAAAATAAAAAGCGTTAAGTTCGGCCGGGCCGAACTTTGGATACCCACCACCTCGGGTATATATATATAAACCACCTTTCGCCAAATGCGGGGAAAAATGCATACCTTATGACCCCTAGCAGCTATATAGAAATATGTTCCGATTTGGACCAAATACGAACGTCGAAGAGCCTAACACAACTCACTGTCCCAAATTTTGGCGAAATCGGACAATAAATGCGCCTTTTATGGCCACAAAACCTTAAATCAAGAGATCGGTCTATATTGCAGCTATATCCAAATCTGTACCGATCTAAGCCAAATTGAAAAATAATATCGAAAGTTTTATCACAACTCACTGTCCCAAATTTCGGCGACATCGGACAATAAATGCGCCTTTTATGGGCTCAAAACCTTAAATCGAGAGATCGGTCTATATGGCAGCTATATCCAAATCTTAGCCGATCTATGGCATATTGCAGGATTATGTAGAGGGGCTTAAATTAACTCACTGTCCCAAATTTCGGCGACATCGGACAATAAATGAGCATTTAATGGGCTCAAAACCTGAAATCGAGGGATCGGTCTATATGGCAGCTATATCCAAAACTGGACCGATCTGCGCCAAATTAATGAGGGATATCAAAGGGCCTAACACAATTTATTGTCCTAAATTTCAGCAAAATCGGATAATAAATGTGGCTTTTATGGGCCTAAGACCCTAAATCGGATGATCGGTCTATCTGGCAGCTATATCCAAATCTGAACCGATCTGAACCAAATTAACGAAGGATGTTGAGGGGCTTAACGCAACTCACTGTCCCAAATTTCGGCGACATCGGACAATAAATGCGCCTTTTATGGGCTCAAAACCTTAAATCGAGAGATCGGTCTATATGGCAGCTATATCCAAATCTTAGCCGATCTATGGCATATTGCAGGATTATGTAGAGGGGCTTAAATTAACTCACTGTCCCAAATTTCGGCGACATCGGACAATAAATGAGCATTTAATGGGCTCAAAACCTCAAATCGAGGGATCGGTCTATATGGCAGCTATATCCAAAACTGGACCGATCTGCGCCAAATTAATGAGGGATATCAAAGGGCCTAACACAATTTATTGCCCTAAATTTCAGCAAAATCAGATAATAAATGTGGCTTTTATGGGCCTAAGACCCTAAATCGGAGGATCGGTCTATATGGCAGCTATATCCAAATCTGAACCGATCTGAGCGAAATTGACAAAGAATGTCGAAGAGCCTAACACAACTCACTGTCCCAAATTTCATCAAAATCGGATAATAAATGTGGCTTTTATGGGCCTTAGACCCTAAATCGGCGGATCGGTCTATATGGGAGCTATATGAAGATATAGTCCGATATAGCCCATCTTCGAACTTAACCTGCTTATGGACAAAAAAAGAATCTGTGCAAAATTTCAGCTCAATATCTCTATTTTTAAAGACTGTAGCGTGATTTCAACAGACAGACGGACATGTCTAGATAGTCTTAGATTTTTACGCTGATCAAGAATATATATACTTTATAGGGTCGGAAATGGATATTTCGATGTGTTGCAAACGGAATGACAAAATGAATATACCCCCATCCTTCGGTGGTGGGTATAAAAAGTGCATTGATGAACTTAATTTAATTTTTGGCGATGAAGCTCCACCAAGCACCAGTGTTTAACCGAGGTCGTAGTTCACTCCAATACAAATTTCATGATGTCGTCCAACTGTATTGCAATATCATCATGTGACCTATCGTAAGATTGACAATCGTAAGATTGACATTAGGCATAAGTGGGGCCAGCATACATTCAATATTGCATGAACATTTGACCGTCAAAAAAATTTGTTCGCTTTGGATCCCATACAATTTGTCAATCGCTCAAAAAAAGGCTCGTGTCGTTTGGTCGAAAAAAATGCTCTAAAAATATGATCGCGGTGCTTCGAGACACGTCTTTGATACGTGACAGATGATAAATCGTGGATTTACGCGTATAAGCCCAAAAGTAAACATCAGTCGACTGTATGGGTGTTTCAAGATGAGCTAAATACAACAAAGCACTTCTAAGCAAATTATCGCATTTTTTTTAAGAAAAACTGGACATGTCGCAATCGTATCACTAGAACAACGCTGAACAGTCAATTCTGAGTGATATTTGATGAGTCAAACGCCGCATAGTCCTGACCAAATGACTGCTTTTTATTCCCGTACGTAAAAAACAAAATGAGAGGTCAACGTTTTTCGACACATGAAGAAGCGGTTGGTGCGTTCAGAATGCATGTTTTGGAGATACCTCAATCAGAGTGGCAAAAGTGCTTCGGCAATCGGTTCCAACAAATGCGAAAGTGTATAGATGGGGAATAATGGGGAATATTTGCAATGTATAATGGGGAATATTTTCAAAAACAATAAAGCGATTTGCGATGATTAATAAAGGGTGATTTTTTTGAGGTTAGGATTTTCATGCATCGGTTTATATGGAAGCCATACTTAAATATAGTTCGACCTGAACCATATTTATGTCAGTTGTTGAGATGCTTAAAATAACCCACTGTTTTAAATTTCAGCGAAATCGGATAATAAATAAACCTTTTATGGTCTTCATACCCTTTATCGGGAGATCGGTCTATATGACAGCTGTAACTATTTAAATATTTACCGATCTACTCCATATTTAGGTCAGATGTCGGGATGATTAAAATATCCCACTGTTGCTAGTTTCAGCGAAATAGGATAATAATTAAAGCTTTTATGGTCTTCAGACCCTTTATCGGCAGATCGGTCAATATGGTAGCTATATCTAAATATAGTCCGATCTGAACCATATTTAGGTCGGATGTCGGGAGGATTAAAATATCCCACTGTTGCTAGTTTCAGCGAAATCGGATAATAATTAAAGCTTTTATGGTCTTCAGACCCTTTATCGGAAGATCGGTCTATATGGTAGCTATATCTTAATATAGTCCGATCTGAACCATATTTGGGTCAGTTGTCGGAAAGCCTCAAACTACTTAAAAAGACGTATATGTGCCAAATTTCAGCTCAATATCTCAATTTTTGAAGGCTGTACAGTGATTACAACAGACGGACGGACAGACACACGGACATCGTTAAATCGTCTTAGAATTTAGAATGGTGGGTATAAATACTACTGACTCTTTCAAATTTCAGCGAAATCAGATAAAAGATGCGTTTTTAATGGGCTAAAGACCCTAAATCGGCCCTTTATTCAAATGCAATTCAATGTGGTCCGTTCAAGAACTTGGTCTAGGAAAAATGCGGAACTGTGCCAAATTTCACCTCAATATTTTTATTATACCCTACACCACCAATGTGGTACAGGGTATTATAGATTTGTGCATTTGTTTGCAACGCTAAGAAGGAGAAGAGCTAGACCCATTGATAAACATACCGATCGACTCAGAATCACTTTCTGATTCGATTTAGCCATGTTCGTCTGTGAGTCCATGTATTCTTGTAATCACATTCTTATTTGCACACGTCACTTTTTTGGGCCCATGGACAAACTCTATTGATTTTAAAAAAATCGGTTCAGATTTAGATATATCTCCCATATATATCTTTCATCCGATATGGACTTTAAAGGCTGTAGAAGCCACAGTTTTAGTCCGATCTTAAAAATATTTTGCGGAGGGTGTTTTATTTGACGTCCTATTATATGTGTGGAGAATTTCATGAAAATCGTTCCAGATTTAGATATAGCTCCCATATATATCTTTCATCCGATATGGCCGTTTAAGGCTGTAGAAACCACATTTTTTTTAACCGATCTTTACAAAATTTGGCATGGGGTGTTCTATTTGACGTCTTCATATGTGTGCAAAATTTCAAAAAATCGGTCCAGATATAGATATAGCACCCATATATATTGGGTTGCCCAAAAAGTAATTGCGGATTTTTTGAAAGAAAGTAAATGTATTTTTAATAAAACTTAAAATGAACTTTAATCAAATATACTTTTTTTACGCTTTTTTTCTAAAGCAAGCTAAAAGTAACAGCTGATAACTGACAGAAGAAAGAATGCAATTACAGAGTCACAAGCTGTGAAAAAATTTGTCAACGCCGACTATATGAAAAATCCGCAATTACTTTTTGGCAACCCAATAATATTCACTAGGTTTTATTTCAAATCAACTTTAAGTTATACCAAATCCATAACTTTGTGACAGATTTTACAAAATTCTATGAATTTTCTCATATTTCATATTTTTCCCTATTCTCTTAGCCAATTACTTGTCTCGACACATAACGAATGTGCAAACCCTGCTCATTATTCACTCTCTTTTTTTTTTTTGGTTGCCTTGTAAAGGGTGAAAAGTTCTTTGCTTAACTTAAATGAAATCGCAAAGAAATACAACCTGCACACAATAGCTAACTACGGCAACATCAACAAGATTTCTTTCTACTTTTAAAATACTAACAACAACATCAACTTGAAGAATAATAATGACAGCTGCAGTTTTAACGACATGAAGTTATGTTGCAGTTTGCAACATTTCCACATAGTTGGTGACCCTAGCTCACTCCTCCTTTATCAATGTTTGTGTGCCAACAAGAGTCAAGTGCAATTGTTTGCATAAAAACACACACACAGACCCACAAAATTGACAAGCGCATGTCATTCCGTATCAAGGTAAAGTTCAACAGACAACAAGAAAAGAACATCCACCAAACAATATACAAAGAATCCGAACAGCACCAAACAACTACACCCAACCATCGTATCACTCAAGCAAACAGACAGACACCACACCATGCTTCATAGCATTCAAAGTTGAACTATTAGTGCACAGTGGGACATGAGGGAGGTGACAAAAACTTTATTTCTAAGGAAAATTGTATCAAATGATGCCTCATAGACCCAAGCTAATCCTTTCCAGAAATTACATTATGGGCTATATCACCAATATATTTGGTACAATATTTTGCATTTCTTACATACATACATGCCCCACCCCCAAAATAACCACAAAAGAGGAACAATTTATCGATCATAGAAATATGTGCCTCAAATGAAAGATCTTTGGGAGTTAAGCACGAACCTGACATCAACATTCGGTAAAAAGTGTCTATAGGGCCGCCCCTCCCCGGAGGAGGACAAGTTTTCCGACCATAGCAATATAGGGCTCAAATAAAAGGTATTTGAGAGAAGAATTTGAATCTTACATATATTTTCAGGGCCACTTCACCGAGTGGTATCCTCAACCCCACAAACACCCCCCCCCCCACACCGGACATGATTGCAGATACGGAAAAATGCCTGAAATATATTTGGGAGAAGAGCACGAATCTAATCTCGGGAATCGGATCTTACTGTCTAGGGATCGTCCCACCCTCATAACAATCCCCAAAAAGAACAAATTTGCTCACCATGACATTTTCAGATTTAAAGAGAATGGGGCATGATGTCAATGGTTGTTAAGCCCCAACCTCCAAGCCGGCCATATTTGCTGATGATTTCAGTAAGGGGCTCAAATGAAAGATATTTAAGATTAGAACACGAATTTGATCTAATTTTTTGGGGCCAAGTGTTTGGGGGACGCCTCATCCCACACACTCCCCTTAGACCAATGGCAATATGGGGTTCAAAAAAATTATATTTGAGAATAGAACACGAACACTATTCTAATATTTTTTTTTGGAGGAACTCCCCATTCCCCAAAATACCTCTAAATCATATATATTTACCGGCCCAGAACAATATGGGGCACAAAGAAAAGGTATTGGGGAGAAGAGCACGAAACTGATACTATCTTTCAGGACCAAGTTTCTTTGGGTCCACCGTTTCCCCAAAACACCCTAAACAGGACTTATTTAGTCCCAGCATGGGATTTCACTAAAAGCTTTTTAGTAGTCGAAAATAAATACTAAAAAGATGGATTTGTTCCATATAATGTTAAAGAAGGCGCAGCGGGCCTGGTTCGCATGGTTTTCCGATAAAAAATCATTTTTAGTACTTCTCAAAATTAAATTTTATTATTTCATTTTATTTTAATTTATTTTATTTTATTTTATTTTAATTTATTGTATTTTATTTTATTTTATTTTATTTTATTTTATTTTATTTTATTTTATTTTATTTTATTTTATTTTATTTTATTTTATTTTATTTTATTTTATTTTATTTTATTTTATTTTATTTTATTTTATTTTATTTTATTTTATTTTATTTTATTTTATTTTATTTTATTTTATTTTATTTTATTTTATTTTATTTTATTTTATTTTATTTTATTTTATTTTATTTTATTTTATTTTATTTTATTTTATTTTATTTTATTTTATTTTATTTTATTTTATTTTATTTTATTTTATTTTATTTTATTTTATTTTATTTTATTTTATTTTATTTTATTTTATTTTATTTTATTTTATTTTTTTATTTTATTTTATTTTATTTTATTTTATTTTATTTTATTTTATTTTATTTTATTTTATTTTATTTTATTTTATTTTATTTTATTTTATTTTATTTTATTTTATTTTATTTTATTTTATTTTATTTTATTTTATTTTATTTTATTTTATTTTATTTTATTTTATTTTATTTTATTTTATTTTATTTTATTTTATTTTATTTTATTTTATTTTATTTTATTTTATTTTATTTTATTTTATTTTATTTTATTTTATTTTATTTTATTTTATTTTATTTTATTTTATTTTATTTTATTTTATTTTATTTTATTTTATTTTATTTTATTTTATTTTATTTTATTTTATTTTATTTTATTTTATTTTATTTTATTTTATTTTATTTTATTTTATTTTATTTTATTTTATTTTATTTTATTTTATTTTATTTTATTTTATTTTATTTTATTTTATTTTATTTTATTTTATTTTATTTTATTTTATTTTATTTTATTTTATTTTATTTTATTTTATTTTATTTTATTTTATTTTATTTTATTTTATTTTATTTTATTTTATTTTATTTTATTTTATTTTATTTTATTTTATTTTATTTTATTTTATTTTATTTTATTTTATTTTATTTTATTTTATTTTATTTTATTTTATTTTATTTTATTTTATTTTATTTTATTTTATTTTATTTTATTTTTTTTTTTATAAATATATATTATTGTAAATTAATGACCTCGAGCTTAATTATTCATCAACAAGTTAAGCTAAAAAAGGTCAAATAAAACAAAATTGACACAATCTATTATTATAAAGTATTGCATTGATCTTTTTCCTTGTGTTTATCGGTACTGGGGAGAATTACATTAGCGGACAATGAGTCATTTGCCTTTTTAGTATTTTATGGTGGTTTTTTGGTCATCGTTTTTGAATTTTGCATGGATATGTGTGTTTCTTTTCATAGAGGTCCTTTCTTCATTAATAAAGTAGTGGTCCTATGGTGCGTATGATGTATGTTATGATAATACTCATGCAACTCATGGTCCAGCATGTAAAATATTTCTAGTCAGATACTAAAGAAAAATATGAAAGATTTTTTATGCATTAAGATAATAAAATTAATTTTACGATCTTTTTAGTTTATTAGTCTTTATAAATAAACATTAAATTTTATAGACATTTCAATTCATTGTATTTTTTAAGCTTGTCTACAGCGTTGGTCAATTGCCACTTCCTTTATACAATTGCCTATGTATATATTTTTTTTCTTCATTTCATATCCTGTTACCATCTCACTGCATTATTTATAAAATCGAACCAAAGCGAGCACAACAGCTGTCAATTTAGCTTGACAAGCAGATTCTTTGCTTAGATGTTTTTTCAATTCATTTTCTTTTTCTCCTTTTGAGTATAGGTTCAAAGATTCATAGACGCTTATAGCCATTACACTTTATTATTGTATATTTTTGGCTGTCTTGTTGGCCGTCGTCTTTTTGGCCGTCAACAAAAAACGAATTAAGGGCGAACGCTAAAAAGCTTAATGTGGAAAAAAGCCTTAGCTGTGGGTTTAAGTTTTTACGCTTTAATCCGATTTAGTAACGTTTTCATTGTTAAACCTCACAATTTTTCATTTTGCTTTGTGCGTAGGAGCATGACGAGCGCCGATGTTAAAGGGAGATGCGTTGCTTATATTACGCGGCATGATGTTCGCCACCAAAATTCTTCCCTATTTTGCCCTATCAAAAACAGCCAAAAAGTTTCAGCTACTTATCTTTAGCACTGAGTGTGTAGATATCTGTGTTAGCCATGTTGATGCTTTGTCTCCATGCTATAATCCAGTCATCAAAGTCTGCTATGTTGCTTTTCAAAAAGTAACAACCTTAAGAGCCCAAGATAGCAGATAAAAAAAAAAAAATCGCGCCAAAAGAATAGTAGTGGGGTTTTTCAAGGAGAAAGCATGAAAAATAAGATATTCGGCTTAAAATAAAGGCAAACGTAATAAAGACAAAATAAATGGCAAAGCTTCGGCAAGCAACCAAGTACTACAAGATAAAGGCCATGCTGATGATGGAAGACAAAGAAAAAGTGTGGAGACGAAAACACAAACACAGCTTTGCTTTACTTTTGAGCAAGTGAAACCTGGCCGCGACTTATGTTCTTCGCTGAGTATCCTTGGAAATAAGTTTGGACTTTTTGTTTTTTGTGAAATCATGCTAATTTGCCATAAGAAAATAAAAGAAAAATGTAAGACTGGCTTCGGGAGAATATTTTTAAGAAAAAAAAAAAAAAACCGGCAAGGAAAGGCAAAAGTCGGACGGAGCCGACTATATAATACCCTACACCACCGAGTCTACGTAATACTTTTAAACTATAGCACTTATATCCAAATTTAGTCAGACTTTAATTTTGCATAGCTATTGAAATATCGAATAGAACCTCGGATCGAACCAAAATTGTGGGTTATGCAGCTTCAAAAGGGCACATCGGATAAAAGATATATATGGGAGCTGTATCTTAATGTGGACCGATTTTTTTCAAAATCAATAGCGTTCGCCCTTGGGCCAAAAAAGAGATTTATGCAAAATTTTGTGACAATCGGACAAAAAATGCGACCTGTACCTTGATTACAAGAATACATGGACAGACGAACAGACGGACATAGCTAAATCGAATCAGGAAGTGATTCTAAGCCGATCGGTATACGTATCAATGGGTCTACCTCGTCTGCTTCTTAGCGTTGCAAACAAATGCACAAATCTATCATACCCTGTACCACAGTGGTGGTGTAGGGTATAAACCTCGTTAAGGACAGAAAAAAAATAAAAAAAAGTGTTTCTTTTTATGTGATCAAAATCTGCAAGTTGTGGCTTAATGGTAAAAAATCTTCTGAAGTAGTGTATGACAGGAAAGGGTCAAGAGGACGTTTCATAGCTGTAAACCGACGGCAGGGTTGGATTTTAATGAAAGACTTTTGGGCAAACTTTTCGAAATTCAATTTTCCAGCGACAGACTTAAGTATCTGAAGATACACACTGCCCCCGAAATGAGATAACGAGCATGCTGATGGTTTTAGCAGGGCTACCGGGTGCCGTTTAAGTCCGGTCTGGCCGAATTCAACCAACATTTTCACCATTCTTGAGTAATAAAATATGTAGGATGATTTATCTGCATTCTAACGTGATAACTCTCCATAGTGGTGAAAGGATTTTCTTTTATGAAATCTGAAAGTGAACGAGAAATTTTACATACTTTAAATATCAAACAACAGATTTTGGAGATGAATAAACCGATTGAAGCCAATTTCGTATTCTTACTATAACTTTTGTATCCTTGTTGAGCTTCTTCTCAGAGGGATTGAAAGGTAGACCGACAAGGAAAATATGGAACTAAATTGAAAATTATTACTTTGTAAAGGTCTCAACTCAACCACAAAGGAATATTATGGAGCGATATGGACGTTATAGGAATCATATAAAAGTATTTGGTCGGCATGTTATATGTAAATCTGAACCAATTTTAACCAAAATATCTACAAAAGTGGTTTGTATGGAGGATAAACGTGAGTTAAATCTCCAGGGCCATAAGAGAATCCTTTCTGCGAAACCGTTGGTAGAGAAATGACAACATTATTGCAATATATTGCCGTACCATAACATATTGTCATACCAACATATATGAGACATTCTTCGAAAAAAGCCACAAAAAAACGTGCTCATATTTTTTTTTGACAATTCTATAAATACTATTTGACCGGGGCCTGCTCCGCTGCGCCTTCTTTTACTTTATATGCGATAAAAGTTTTCTTGGAATATTTATTTTCGACAATTAAAGAGCTTTTAGTGAAATACCATGCTACGAAAATAGTATTTCGCTTGACAAACAGTTTAACAATATAAGTGCCTTTATCTGAATCCCATATGATCTTTATCGGTCTACGAATTTAAGTTTAGATGTAAGGTGTACTCCATTCTTATAATATCTTATTTTAGCCCCATATTCTTATGATGTCTGATTTAGTGATGTTTTCGGGGGAGAGATGGTCCCCCAGATACTTGGCCCTGAAAAGATGTCAGCATCGTGCTCTTCTCTCAAATACCATGTATTTAAACCCCATATTGCCATTGGCTTAAGTGGAGTTTACAGGATGAGGCGTCCCCCAAACACATGGCCCGACAATAGGTTATCAAATTCGCTTTCTTATCTCAAATACCATTTATTTGAGCCACATATTGACATAGTCGAAAAATTTTTTCCCTTTGGGGGTGTTTTGGGAAGGGGTGATGCCTTAAATACATGGTCCTACATTTGGATATCAAATTCGTATTCTACTCCCAAATACCTTTATTTGAGCCCCATATTGCGATGGTCAGTGAAAAATTGCTGTTTGTGGGGTATTGTGGGAAAGGGGTAGATCCCCAGAAAATTGGTCCCGAAAATGGGTATCAATTCTTGCTATACCCCCCAATACCTTTCACTTAAGCTTCATATTGTCATGGTCGGTAAATATGCCCGATTTAGGGGTGTTTTGGGGATTGGGGTGGTCCCCCAAATCCTAAGCCCTGAAAATATATCAGCAACGTGCTCTATTCTCATATATCTATATATCATTTATTTGAACCCCATATTGCCATTAGCCTCAAAATTGGATATCAAATTTGTTTTCTGGTCTCATTTAAACTCCTTATAGCAACAGTCTGCAAATATGTCCAGTTTGGGGTATTGGCCCTAAAAACTATGAATATTTAGTTCCACTCTCTTCAAGACCCAAATTGTCTTGGTGAGCAAATACGTCCTATTTGGGGGTTGTTATGGTGGTGGGATGTCCGCTAGACTGTTGGCCCCTAATATTGATGTCAAATACGTGGTCTACTCCCACATAGCTTTAATTTGAGCCGCATATTTCCATAGTCGGCAAACATGACAGGCTTGGGGGATGGGCGGCCACTCAGTGAGTTGGCTTTGAAAATATATATCGGATTCATGTTCCACTTTAAAAACCCTCTTATTTGGGCCTCATATTGCAATAGTCTGCAAATACTTCCTATTTGGTCGGTGTTGTGGGGGTGGGGTGGCCCCATAGACACTTTTCCCAATTATTGATATCAGATTCGTGCTTTACTACCAAAGACCTTTCATTTGAGCCCCATATGGCTATGGTCGTAAATTTGTCCCCTTGGGGGGACGTTTTTGGGGAGAGGCGGCCCCCCAAACACTTGGTCCCATATTTGGATATCCGATTCAAATACCTTTTATTTAAGCCCCATATTCCCATGATCAGTAAATAAGTCCTGTTTGGGGAGGTGTTTTTTTGGAAAGGGGTGAACCCCCAGAAACGTGGTCCCACATTTGGATATCTGATTCGTATTCTACTCGCAAATACCTTTCATTTGAGTCCCATATTGCCATGATCGGTAACTATGTCCGATTTATGGGTGTTTTGGGGGTTGGGTAGTTTTGTGGGGGTGGGGGTGACTCCCATAGACACTTTTCCCGAATAGTGATATCAGATTTGTGTTTTACTCCCAAAGACCTTTCATTTGAGCCCCATGTGGCTATGGTCGTAAATGTGTCCCTTTGGGGAAGATTTTTGGGGAAAGGCTGCCCCCAAACACTTGGTTTCATAGTTGGATATCAAATTCGAATTCTACACTGAAAACCCTTTTATTTAAGCACCATATTCCCATGGTCAGTAAATAAGTCCTGTTTGGGAGGTGTTTTGGGGAAGGGGTGGACACCCAGAAACGTAGTCCCACATTTGGACATCAGATTCGTATTCTACTCGCAAATACCTCTCATTTGAGTCCCATATTGCGATGGTCGGTAAATATGTCCGATTTAGGGGTGTTTTGGGGGTTGGGGTGGTCCTCCTAGCACTTGGTCCGACAATTGGATATCAGATACGCTTTCTTATCCTAAATACCTTTCATTTGAGTCCCATATTGTCGTGATTGGTCTAAATATATGTTTGGTAGGTTTTAGGGTGGGGCTGCCCCCCTAGGTATCCCATCCGAAATTTGGATACCAAAATTTTTTTTTAGGGTGCTATATGGGAGCACACAAAATTTCGCTTAAATCGCACCATCCATCTCCGAGATCTGGCGTTTCTGAAAATTAGGGTAAGGGGGAGGGTCCACCCCCCCACCCCTTCAGATTTAAAATAATGTAGTACCCTATTTTCACCACGGGGTCATTATGCACTATCTGTGAAAATTTCAAGAAAATCGGTTCAGCCGTTTCTGAGTCTATAAGGAACACACAAACATACAAACAAACACAAATCGAATTTTATAATTTATAATTTTATATATAAGATGAGTATATGTTAAAACTAAAAGAAAGACAATTATTTTAGGTCCGTGTAATGGAGAGTTGCCAGCCACACTGTTAGGATTCATACTTTTCCATACAACAAATGAATGGATTTAAAAATCCCCAAAGAGCTTTTTCAGCATAATTCCTTAAATTTTTAAATTAAATTTATGTATCACAATTATAAAAAAATAATATTCATAAAAAAAAATTTAACCCTTTTTACGCTTTCGATTTTACCTCGCCGCCGAGTCCAACCAAAAAAAATTAATTAATTTTTTTGTTTTTAGAATAAACAAATAAAAGCTTGCTAAGTTCGGCCGGGCCGAATCTTATATACCCTCCACCATGGATCGCATTTGTCGAGTTCTTTTCCCGGCATCTCTTCTTAGGCAAAAAAAGGATATAAGAAAAGATTTGTTCTGCTTTTAGAGGGATATCAAGATATGGTCCGGTTTGGACCACAATTAAATTATATGTTGGAGACCTGTGTAAAATGTCGGGCAATTCGAATAAGAATTGCGCCCTTTGGGGCTCAAGAAGTAAAATAGAGAGATGGATTTATATGGGAGCTGTATCGGGTTATAGACCGATTCAGACCATAATAAACACGTATGTTGATGGTCATTAGAGGATCCGTAGCACAAATTTTCAGGCAAATCGGATAATAATTGCGCACTCTAGAGGCTCAAGAAGTCAAGACCCAAGATCGGTTTATATGGCAGCTATATCAGGTTATGGACCGATTTGAACCATACTTGGCACAGTTGTTGGATATCATAACAAAACACGTCGTGCAAAATTTCATTCCAATCGGATAAGAATTGCGCAGGCTACAGGCTCAAGAAGTCAAGACCCAAGATCGGTTTATATGGCAGCTATATCAGGTTATGGACCGATTTGAACCATACGTAGTACAGTTGTTGGATATAATAACAAAACACGTCGTGCAAAATTTCATTTCAATCGGATAAGAATTGCGCACTCTAGAGGCTCAAGAAGTCAAGACCCAAGATCGGTTTATATGGCAGCTATATCAGGTTATGGACCGATTTGAACCATACTTGGCACAGTTAATCGACATCATAACAAAACATGTCGTGCAAAATTTCATTCTGATCGGATAAGAATTGCGCACGCTAGAGGCTCAAGAAGTCAAGACCCAAGATCGGTTTATATGGCAGCTATATCAGATAATGGTTCGATTTGAACCATACTTGGCACAGTTGTTGGATATCATAGCAAAACACGTCGTGCAAAATTTCATTCCAATCGGATAAGAATTGCGCACTCTAGAGGCTCAAGAAGTCAAGACCCTAGATCGGTTTATATGGCAGCTATATCAAAACATGGACCGATATGGCCCATTTACAATACCAACCGACCTACACTAATAAGAAGTATTTGTGCAAAATTTCAAGCGGCTAGCTTTACTCCTTCGGAAGTTAGCGTGCTTTCGACAGACGGACGGACGGACGGACGGACGGACGGACGGACAGACGGACGGACATGGCTAGATCGACATAAAATGTTACGACGATCAAGAATATATATACTTTATAGGGTCTCAGACGAATATTTCGAGTAGTTACAAACAGAATGACGAAATTAGTATACCCCCCATCTTATGGTGGAGGGTATAAAAAAATAATATTCATAAAAAAAATTTAACCCTTTTTACGCTTTCGATTTTACCTCGACGCCGACTCCAACCAAAAAAAATTAATTAATTTTTTTGTTTTTAGAATAAACAAGTAAAAGCTTGCTAAGTTCGGCCGGGCCGAATCTTATATACCTCCACCATGGATCGCATTTGTCGAGTTCTTTTCCCGGCATCTTTTCTTAGGCAAAAAAAGGATATAAGAAAAGATTTGTTCTGCTATTAGAGGGATATCAAGATATGGTCCGGTTTGGACCACAATTAAATTATATGTTGGAGACCTGTGTAAAATGTCGGCCAATTCGAATAAGAATTGCGCCCTTTGGGGCCCAAGAAGTAAAATAGAGAGATGGATTTATATGGGAGCTGTATCGGGTTATAGACCGATTCAGACCATAATAAACACGTATGTTGATGGTCATTAGAGGATCCGTAGCACAAATTTTCAGGCAAATCGGATAATAATTGCGACCTCTAGAGGCTCAAAAAGTCAAAATCCCAAATCGGTTTATATGGCAGCTATATCAGGTTATGAACCGATTTGAACCTTATTTGACACAGTTGTTGAAAGTAAGAATGAAATACGTCATGCAAAATTTCAGCCAAATCGGATGGGAATTGCGCCCTGTAGAGGCCCAAGAAGTCAAGTCCCCAGATCTGTTTATATGACAGCTATATCAGGTTATTAACCGATTTGAACCAGGTTATTAACCGATTTGAACTCGGCACAGTTGTTGGGTATCATAACAAAATACTACGTGCAAAAATTCATTCTAATCGGATAATAATTGCGCCCTCTAGAGCCTCAAGAAGTCAAGACCCAAGATCGGTTTATATGGCAGCTATATGGACCGATTTAAACCATACTTGGCACAGTTGTTGAACCATATTTGGCAAAGTTGTTGGACATCATTACAAAACACGTCGCACATAATTTCATTTCAATCGGATAAGAATTGCGCACTCTAGAGGCTCAAGAAATTCGCACTCTAGAGTCTCAAGAAGTCAAGACCAAGGATCGGTTTATATGGCAGCTTTATAAGGTTTGGGATCGATTCAAACCATATTTAGCACAGTTGTTGGAAGTCATAACGAAACACGTCATGCAAAATTTTAGCCAAATCGGATAGGTATTGTGCTCTCTAGAGGCTCAAGAAGTCTAATCGGGAGATCGGTTTATATGACGGCTATATGAGGATATGAACTGATTTAGACCATAGTTGACACAGTTGTTGGAAGTCAAAATAAAACACTTCATGCAAAATTTCCACCAAATTGGATAAGAATTGCGCCCTCTAGAAGCTCAAGAATTCAAGACCCAAAATCGGTTTATATGCGTGGATCTAGAATTGGGCGATATACATATATGGTAGCTATATCTAAATCTGAACCGATTTCTTTGAAATTAAGAGAATCGGCACTATTTTTCCGCCTGTTTTTAGCCAACGTTTCGTCGACGTTTTTATACCCACCACATCTAGCCATGTCCGTCCCTCGTCTTTCGAAATCACGATAGCGGTTGTTGGGGATTGCAGATGGGCCATATCGGTTCAGATTTAGAACCGATCATATCGGGAGATCATATAAACTGATCTCCCAATTTGAATTCTTGAGGCCCTGGAAGCTGCAATTTTCGTCCGACCTGGCTGAAGATCAGCATGTAGTGTTCTGTTATGACTTAAATAACTGTGCCAAATACGGCCCAAGTCAGTCTATAACCTGATATTGCTCCCATTTAAACCGATCTCCTGATTTGATTTCTTGAGGCCCTGAAAGCCGCAACTTTCGTCCGATCTGGCTGAAATTCAACATGTAGAGACTTGTTGTGACTTTTAACAACCCTGCCTAGTACAGTCCAAATCGGTCTATACATTGATATAGCTCCCATATTTACCGATCTCCGGGCTTGAATTCTGGAGTCCTAACAAGCCGCATTTTCTGTCCGAATTGGCTGAAATTTGACATTTTGTGTTCTGTTACGACTTTAAACAACCAAGCCAACTGCGGTCCAAATCGGTCTATAAGCTGATATAGCTTTCATATAAACCGATCCCCAGATCTTGGGTCTTGACTTCTTGAGCCTCTAGAGGACGCAATTCTCGTCCGGTTTGAATGAAATTTTGCACATAGTGTTTTCATATCACTTCTAACAACTGTGCGAAGTATGGTTCTTGGGTCCTGACTTCTTGAGCCTCTAGAGGGCGCAATTCTCGTCCGATTTGACTGAAATTTTGCACATAGTGCATCACTTCCAACATTTATGCGAAGTTTGGTCCAAATCGGTCCATACCCTACTTTATTTGCCATATAAACCGATCTGGGATCTTGAGCTCTTGAGCCTCTAGAGAGCGCAATTCTCATCCGATTTGGCACAGATTTTTTGTAACGGCTTCTCCCATGGCCTTCAACATAGGTGTGTGCATTATGGTCTGAATCGATCTATAGCTTGACACAGCTCCCATATAAACCGATCTCCCGATTTTGCTTCCTGATTCCGAATCGGATTATAACTTGTTATACCCACCACCGAAGGATGGGGGTATATTCATTTTGTCATTCCGTTTGCAACACATCGAAATATCCATTTCCGACCCTATAGAGTATATATATTCTTGATCAGCGTAAAAATCTAAGACGATCTAGACATGTCCGTCCGTCTGACCCTCTGTCTGTTGAAATCACGCTACAGTCTTTAAAAATAGAGATCTTGAGCTAAAACTTTGCACAGATTCTTTTTTTGTCCAAAAGCAGGTTAAGTTCGAAGATGGGCTATATCGGACTATATCTTGATGTAGCCCCCATATAGACCGATCCGCCGATTTAGGGTCTTATGCCCATAAAAGCCACATTTATAATCCGATTTTGTTGAAATTTTGGACAGTGAGTTGTGTTAGACCCTTCGACATCCTTCGTCAATTTGGCCCGGATCGGTTTCAATTTGGATATAGCTGTCATATAGACCGATCCTCCGATTTATGGTCTTAGGTCCATAAAAGCCACATTTATTATCCGATTTTGTTGAATTTTTGGACAGTGAGTTGTGTTAGACCCTACGACATCCTTCGTCAATTTGGTCCAGATCGGCCCAAATTTGGATATAGCTGCCATACAGGCCGATTCTCCGATTTAGGGTCTTAGGTCCATAAAAGCCACATTTATTATTCGATTTTGCTGAAATTTGGGACAGTGAGTTGTGTTAGGCCCTTTGACATCCTTCGTCAATTTGGTCCAGATCGGTCCAAATTTGGATATAGCTGCCATATAGACCGATCCGCCGATTTAGGGTCTTAGGCCCATAAAAGCCACATTTATTATCCGATTTTGCTGAAATTTAGGACAGTGAGTTGTGATGAGCCCTTCGACATCCTTCGTCAATTTGGCCCAAATCGGTTTAAATTTGGATATAGCTGCCATATAGACCGATCCTCCGATTTAGGGTCTTAGGTCCATAAAAGCCACATTTATTAACCGATTTTGCTGAAATATGGGACAGTGAGTTGTGTTAGGCCCTTCGATATCTTTCTTAAATTTGGCACTGATCGGTTCAGATTTGGATATAGCTGCCATGTAGACCAATCTCTCCATTTAAGGTTTTGGGCCCATAAAAAGCGCATTTATTGTCCGATTTCGCCGAAATTTGGGACAGTTAGGTTTGTTGGGCTCTTCGATGTTGGTCTTCAATTTGGCTCCATATAGACCGATCTCTCGGTTAAACAATGACTTGACTTATAAGCATTTGGTCTAAATCGTTGGATATGTCTATATAGCTGCCATGAGGCATAAGGTATGCATTTTTCACTGGATTTTGACGAAAGGTTGTTCACATATATACCCGAGGTGGTGGGTATCCAAAGTTCGGCCCGGCCGAACTTAACGCATTTTTACATGTTTTTATTATATATATATTTTTTTTTTTTTTTTTGTTAAAACTTAATTGTATAAAATTGAAAAGTTATCGGGAATTTCATGTTCGAATGGTTTTACTACTGGGTTTTCTCTCCTACAATCAAAACTACTATGTAGCTGTGCAGCTGCACTTATTTCCTTCTTTCTCTCCCTTATTCCCTTGACAATTAAGTTACAAATCTTGTTTTTGTAAGCAAAGCATATCTAATTTTTTGCACTTTTCGCACCTTAAGGAAAAAGGGGGGGTTTGCGTGGTTTTAAAACACAAACACCCCCCAAACCTGAAGCAAAAAGTACTTTGTAACATTTACTTATGTTGCATGCTAATAATGTATACAGCCAAAGTAGCAGCAGCAGCTTATCTTTCAATGGTTTTGGCCTCATCATCCTTGTGTGAAGGATAAACATAAAGGATGTTGGCAATGCTGATGCGGTGACTGCAATTGTGTATTCCTTTATACCTTAGCAATTTGCCTTGATTTTTTTGCCAAACCTTTGGGGGGAGCTTAAGTGGTCGGTGCTGGGCCACGAATGCGAATATTGATGGTGTTGTTGTTTTCTTTGTTTTTTTTTTTGATGTAGCTGTATTTGGCAACATCCTTAAGTTTTGTGATGCTACCTACCGTACGTACATAGTTTACTGTCGTGTTTTAGTGATTTTTTCATGTTGCTACCCCACAAAACCAAAGTACTTTACAATGAAGCCAACAAGGACGAAGCGCCAGTAAATTGTTGCAAGGCAAGCGCCTTCTCCCTTTACACAACACACTTGAAAACAATGATGTAAAGAAATCAAATGGTAATATTTTTCAGTTTTTGCTTATTTCCCCATAGCACTTTCTTCCTTCTTCGTACTTTTGAGTCGCAGAAAGAGGAAAATGCAAATCAAGCAATCTGTGAGATATCCCTTATTTTAGTAAGCAGAGTTCATTGAGTCAGATGGGCATGGAAACCAAACACAGAGCCGGAAAGACGATATATTTTTGCGATTTACCATTTGAATGGTTTGTCGATTTCTAAGACCCCAGTATATGATATGATAATTTTTCTTCATGGCGTTTTTTCGCTGTGGCATTTTTTTTCTCGCTGCATCCCTTGGCCTCAAATTTGTGTGAACTTTTTTTCTCCAAAGAAACCAAGCATAAAAACAAGTCGTCCCGAAAAAGGGGTGTAAAATAAAGTTATTATGTCTGTGGCTCTTGAGAAAAAGCAAGCAAAAGCCGCCATAGTCATTGGAAGCTGAACTGGAAGGCGTGTGTAAAGGCAGCGAAAGCCTTTAAATATTTATGGGTTTATTTAGCTGTGGCTTGGTTTTTTTTTTGTACTTTTATCGGTTCTTATGCATATCACAAGAGGCTCTAGGTACATATCCTGGCGCTCTTTCCCTTGCGCTTCGGGGTTTAAGGCTTTCGTTAGCAAGTACTGTGGCATCCATTAAATTGCGGTAAATTTAAATGTCTCTGAGCTGGGAGAGCATGCTCAAGGCTGACAGTTTCAATAAAAATGAATGAGCAATAAAGAACAATTTAAGGAGATAATAAAAATTGAAATGAAAATGTCGAGGCAATTGTAATAAATGTTAATGAAGGATTTTTTGTTATTTTTTTTCCGAAAAATTATTTGCAAAACGTGAGATAGTTGAATGGCACTGGTCTTGACAAAAAAAAAATTCCAGTTTCAATTTATTTTATGTTCGAATAATGATAATGGAGATGACCAATGAACCAGAGGATAAGATTCGTGAAGGGACCCAAAGAAAACAAATAACAAGTAAAAAGGCGTTAAGTTCGGCCGGGCCGAACTTTGGATACCCCCCACCTCGGGTATATATGTGAACAACCTTTCGTCAAAATCCAGTGAAAAATGCATACCTTATGCCCCATAGCAGCTATATAGACATATCAAACGATTTAAACCAAATGCTTATAAGTACAAGTCATTGTTCAACCGAGAGATCGGTCTATATGGCAGCCATATCCAAACCTGGTTCGATCTGAGCCAAATTGAAGACCAACATCGAAGAGCCCAACACAACTCACTGCCCCAAATCTCGGCGACATCGGACAATAAATGCGCTTTTTATGGGCCCAAAACCTTAAATCGAGAGATCGGTCTATATGGCAACTATATCCAAATCTGAACCGATAAGTGCCAAATTGAAGAAGGATGTCGAAGGGCGTAAGACAACTCACTGACCCAAATTTCAGCAAAATCGGATAATAAATGCGGCTTTAATGGGCCTAAAACCATAAATCTGAGGATCGGTCTATATGGCAGCTATATCCAAATCATGACCGATCTGGGCCAAAATAACGAAATATGTCGAAGGGCTCAACACAATTCACTGTCCCATATTTCAGCAAAATGGAATAATAAATGTGGCTTTTATGGGCCTAAGACCGTAAATCTGAGGATCGGTCTATATGGCAGCTATATCTAAATTTGGACCGATCTGGTCCAAATTGACGAAGGATGTCGAAGGGTCTAACACAACTCACTGTCCGAAATTTCAGCAAAATCGAATAATAAATGTGGCTTTTATGGGCCTAAGACCATAAATCGGAGGATCGGTCTATATGGCAGCTATATCTAAATTTGGACCGATCTGAGCCAAATTGACGGAGGATGTCGAAGGGACTAACAAAACTCACTGTCCGAAATTTCAGCAAAATCGAATAATAAATGTGGCTTTTATGGGCCTAAGACCATAAATCGGAGGATCGGTCTATATGGCACCTATATCCAAATTTGGACCGATCTGGCCCAAATACACGGAGGAAGTCGAAGGGCCTAACACAACTCACTGTCCCATATTTCAGCAAAATCGGTTAATAAATGTGGCTTCTATGGGCTTAAGACCCTAAATCGGAGGATCGGTCTATATGGCAGCTATATCCAAATTTGGACCGATCTGGTCCAAATTGACGGAGGATGTGGAAGGGCCCAACATAACTCACTGTTCCATATTTCATCAAAATCGGATAATAAATGTGGCTTTTATTGGCCTAAGACCCTAAATCGGAGGATCGGTCTATATGGCAGCTATATCCAAATTTGGACCGATCTGAGCCAAATTGACGGAGGATGTCGAAGGGCCCAACACAACTCACTGTCCCATATTTCAGCAAAATCGAATAATAAATGCGGCTTTTATGGGCCTAAGACCTTAAATCGGAGGATCGCCTATATGGCAGCTATATCCAAATTTGGACCGATCTGGCCCAAATTAACGGAGGATGTCGAAGGGCCTAACGCAACTCACTGTCCCATATTTCAGCAAAATCGTGTAATAAATGTGGCTATTATGGGCCTAATACCCAAAATCGGCGGATCGGTCTATATGGGGGCTATATCCAAATTTGGACCGATCTGGCCCAAATTAACGGAGGATGTCGAAGGGCCTAACGCAACTCACTGTCCCATATTTCAGCAAAATCGTATAATAAATTAGGCTATTATGGGCCTAATACCCAAAATCGGCGGATCGGTCTATATGGGGGCTATATCAAGATATAGTCCGATTTGGCCCATCTTCGAACTTAACCTGCTTATGAAAAAAAAAGTATTTGTGCAAAATTTCTGCTCAATATCTCATTTTTTAAGGACTGTAGCGTGATTTCAACAGACAGACGGACAAACGGACGGACATGTCTAGATCGTGTTAGATTTTTACGCTGATCAGGAATATATATATATATATATATATATATACTTTATAGGGTCGGAAATGGATATTTCGTTGTGTTGCAAACGGAATGACAAAATGAATATACCCCCATCCTTCGGTGGTGGGTATAAAAAGGCACTAAAAGCCCGGGCCAAACTTTGGACACCCAACACCTCAGATTAATGTATTAGACATATTTTGACAAAATTCGTTAAAATGCATGATTCTTGAACATCTAAGCCAACGACAGCAGGAACGTAGAGAGGCTAATGCAGTTCACTCTGCAAGAATTGAGCGATAATCGCGATAATAATGAACCGTAAATCGAGAGATCGGTATATTTGGCAGTTATATCGTAATATGATCCAATTTGCACCATATTCTGTAGAGATGTCAAGGGGTCTAATACAACTCACCGTACAAAATTTCAGCAAAATCGTGTAATAAATACGCAAGTTGTGGGTGAAAGACCATAAATCGGTATAAATGGCAGTTATATACAGATATGGTCCGTTCTGAACCATATACCGCACGGACAATGAAAGGTCTTACGTAGCTCATTGTATCAAATTTCAACGAATTCTGATAATAAATGCGGCTTCTATGGGTCGTGGATCTTAAATCGAGGGATCGGTCTATATGGGAGGAGTAATATAAAGATCTGGACCATATTCGATTCGGGCGTCGTGGGTTCCAAGATAAAGCACCATGCTTAATTGCAGTGTAATCTGATAATGAATGCGTCTTCTATGGCCTAAAATCTTAAATCGGGAGATCGGTCTATATGGGGGTTATATCAAGATATTTTCCGATCCAGACCATATTCCATACGTACATCAAGGGTCTCCATACGTACATCTGCCAAATTTCAGCAGATTCGGGTAATACATTCGTCTTCTATGGCCTAAAATCTTAAATCGGGAGATCGGTCTATATGTGGGCTATATCAAGATATTGTCCTATCTGGACTTTATTCAATACAAATGTCAAGGATTTTAAGATAAAGCACTGTGTCAACTTACAGCGAAATCGGGTAACAAATGCAGCTTATATTACGGAAAACGAGTTTCTCAAGGCTGCTGTGACCCATCGGCCAATAAAAGCGGCTTCTATGGGCTTGAGACCTTAAATCAAAATTTTATTTCTATAGTCAATTTTTTCAACGTTTTATTTCTATGCAAAATTGTTTCAAAATTTTGTTAAAGATTTTTTATACCCACCACCGAAGGATGGGGGTATATTCATTTTTTTGTCATTCCGTTTGCAACACATCGAAATATCCATTTCCGACCCTATAAAGTATATATATTTTTGATCAGCGTAAAAATCTAAAACGATCTAGCCATGTCCGTCCGTCTGTCTGTTGAAATCACGCTACAGTCTTTAAAAATAGAGATATTGAGCTGAAATTTTGCACAGATTCTTTTTTTTGTCCATAAGCAGGTTAAGTTCGAAGATGGGCTATATCGGACTGTATCTTGATATAGCCCCCATATAGACCGATCTTCCGATTTAGGGTCTTAGGCCCATAAAAGCCACATTTATTATCCGATTTTGATGAAATTTGGGACAGTGAGTTGTGTTAGGCCCCTGGACATCCTTCGTCAATTTCGACCAGATCGGTTCAGATTTGGATATAGCTGCCATATAGACCGATCCTCCGATTTAGGGTCTTAGGCCCATAAAAGCCACATTTATTATCCGATTTTACTGAAATTTGGGACGGTGAGTTGTGTTAAGCCCTTTGACATCCTTCTTGAATTTAACTCAAATCGGTTCAGATTTGGATATAGCTGCCATATAGACCGATCCTCCGATTTAGGGTCTTAGGCCCATAAAAGCCACATTTATTATCCGATTTTGCAGAAACTTTGGACAGTGAGTTGTGTTAGGCCCTTCAACATTCTTCTTCAATTTAGCTATAAGATCTTGGGCCCATAAAATGCGCATTTATTTTTCGATTTCGCGGAAATTTCGGACAGGGAGTTGTGTTAGGCCCTTCGACATTCTTCTTCAATTTGGCCCAGATCGGTTCAGATTTGGATATAGCTGCCATATAGACTGATCTCTCGATTTAATGTCATGGCCCCATAAAAGGCGAATTTATAATCCGATTTCGCTGAAATTTTACACAGTGTCTTATAATAGGCTTTTCGACATCCGTGTCGTATATACTCCAGATCAGTCTATATTTCGATATAGCTACCAAAAAGACCAATATTTTGTTCTACAAAATTAAACATTGATTTTTACTTATTAGACCACACAATGTCGGGGCCGAATATTGTCCAAATCGGACCATATTTATGGATATAGCTGCTATGAGGGCATAAATTATGAATTTTTCATCGGATTATGACGATAGGTGGTTGACATACATACCCGAGGTGGTGGGAATCCAAAGTTCGGTCTGGCTGAACTCAACGCCTTTTTAATTGTTGTATAATAGATTGCATTCTCGATTATATTGGGAACTTTTTTTAACGTTTAGCATTCGTTTCTCCCTTCAAATGTCAGCCGTATCCTTTGATACCTCTCATTTATTTCAAGTATTTTTATGACCAATTTTCTCTAAAAATGAGATGTCATTCACTCAAGAGAAAAACAATATCAGCTCTTTGGGAAGGAAAACAACTTTACAATGTTATAGAAAACTAGGAGTATTATTACACTATTGGGCCACAATTGAATTGAATGGAGTCTCATAAAAATGAAAAATGCAGCGCACTTAAGGAAACCGCAAGTTTATGTTTATGCCTGGGTCTTTCAGTCGTCAGAGCGCATCACCAAGTTATGCATCACCTACAAAATAGAAGCCATGAATTTCGAAGAAAACAAATCAATTGCTTCAGGGCTCAAATTGGCAATAAACGAAAAGCAATTGAAGTTTTCTCTGAGCAACGAAAACAAACTTTGACTCATTTACCTTGGGGAGATGATATCGTAAACTTTAAGCATCCAATAGAATTTGAAATGTTAAGCAATTTGGCAACACTTTAAATATGGCAACAACATAGGGTGAGAAGGTTGCAAGGACAGTTTTGAGAAATTTATGATGAATCTCAAGATAAATTCAATATTAATTCACTTCGTGTTTGTTTTTCTTTTAGATTTGCTTCCCCTCTTACTCTTCAATTCAATGCCATGCATGCACAGTCTGATTGCGTTTTGTTTTTAGCCTTCATTCCAATTCCATCAATTTTCATCTCGTCTAAAAAGAAAACATTACACATGCCACCACTCACTCGTACCCACACACAAGTACAACTCACACACAAAAGTGATTTTTATTACCCTTTGAGCGTTATTTAGAGAGTTCCCTTTGCCTTGGTATGGGTGTTTTATTTTTTGTTTTTGCATAACTTTAGCATACGCCCCAACCCATGAATCTCTATGAGAGAGAGAGAGAGGGAGAGAGAGAGAGAGACTGCAACTGACGCCAAAAACACCACATTGGAAAAACTCTCACTCAAAATGTTTCAATGTAATAGAGCAGATATAACGGGTGGACTGTTTAGAGTGACGGAAATTTAAATTAAATTTAAAAAAAGTAATAAATATAAATATTTTTTTTTTTTAATTTTGATTGTGTTAACATTCCATATCGATTATGCCATATTTGTGAACATCCCGGTAGAGTGTTCATATTATTAGATCATAGGGCAAAATGTCTAAATGAGTCTGTTTAAAAACTGACTGCAGCTCAAATCTAACCTAAGCTGGTCATGTTCGTTCTTCCTTCCATCCATCTGTATATCGCAACCACCATTTAACCCAAATAATCCAAACATAAATTGCGTTAAATCAGGTTGTAGTTGTTATCTGAAACCAGACCAGCGACAGACTTATTTTGGTAATCAAATCCACGATCTCCGCTCTGTTTATGCGAGAGGCCCATAAAATGATTTTTATACCCTCCACCATAGGATGGGGGGTATACTTATTTCGTCATTCTGTTTGTAACTACTCGAAATATTCGTCTGAGACCCCATAAAGTATATATATTCTTGATCGTCGTGACATTTTATGTCGATCTAGCCATATCCGTCCGTCTGTCCGTCCGTCTGTCTGTCCGTCCGTGTGTCCGTCCGTCTGTCTGTCGAAAGCACACTAACTTCCGAAGGCGTAAAGCTAGCCGCTTAAATTTTTGCACAAATACTTCTTATTAGTGTAGGTCGGTTGGTATTGTAAATGGGCTATATCGGTCCATGTTTTGATATAGCTGCCATATAAACCGATCTTGGGTCTTGACTCCCTGAGCCTCTACAGTGCGCAATTCTTATCCAATTGAAATGAAATTTTGCATGACGTGTTTTGTTATGACATTCAACAACTGTGCTGAGTATGATTTAAATAGGTCCATAACCTGTTATAGCTGCCATATAAACCGATCTTGGGTCTTGACTTCTTGAGCCTCTACAGTGCGCAATTCTTATTCGATTGGAATGAAATTTTTCACAACCTGTTTTGTTATGACATTCAACAAATGTGCCAAGTATAGTTCAAATCAGTCCATCTTTTGATATAGCTGCCATATAAACCGATCTTGGGTCTTGACTTCTTGAGCCTAGAGTGCGCAATTCCTATCCGATTGGAATGAAATTTTGCACGACGTGTTTTGTTATGACATTCAACAAATGTGGCAAGTATGGTTCAAATCGGTCCATAACCTGATATAGCCGCCATATAAACCGATCTTGGGTGTTGACTTCTTGAGCCTCTAGAGTGCGCAATTCTTATCCGATTGGAATGAAATTTTGCACGACGTGTTTTGTTATGACATTCAAAAAATGTGCCAAGTATGGTTTAAATCGGTCCATCTTTTGATATAGCTGCCATATTAACCGATCTTGGGTCTTGACTTCTTGAGCCTCTAGAGGGCGCAATTCTTATCCGATTGGAATGAAATTTTGCACGACGTGTTTTGTTATGATATCCAACAACTTTGTCAAGTATGGTTTAAATCGGTCCATAACTTGATATAGCTGCCATATAAATCGATCTTGGGTCTTGACTTCTTGAGCCTCTAGAGGGCGCGAATTAGCTTACATTTTACACAGGTCTCCAGCATATAATTTAATTGTGGTCCAAGCCGGACCATATCTTGATATCGCTCTAATAGCAGAGCAAATCTTTTCTTATATCCTTTTTTGCCTAAGAAGAGATGCCGGGAAAATAACTCGACAAATGCGATCCATGGCGGAGGGTATATAAGATTCGGCCTGGCCGAACTTTGCACGCTTTTACTTGTTTTTATTTCATTTTTATACCCACCACCGAAGGATGGGGGTATATTCATTTTGTCATTCCGTTTGCAACACATCGAAATATCCATTTCCGACCCTATAAAGTATATATATTCTTGATCAGCGTAAAAATCTAAGACGATCTAGACATGTCCGTCCGTCTGTCTGTTGAAATCACGCTACAGCCTTTAAAAATAGATATATTGAGCTGAAACTTTGCACAGATTCTTTTTTTGTCCATAAGCAGGTTAAGTTCGAAGATGGGCTATATCGGACTATATCTTGATATAGCCCCCATATAGACCGATCGGCCGATTTAGGGTCTTAGGCTCATAAAAGCCACATTTATTACCCGATCTTGCTGAAATTTGAGACAGTAAGTTGTGTTATGCCTTTCGACATCATTCTTCAATTTGGCCCAGATCGGTTCAGATTTGGATATAGCTGCCATATAGACCGATCATCCGATTTAGAGTCTAAGGCCCATAAAAGCCACATTTATTATCCGATTTCGCTGAAATTAGGGACAGTGAGTTGTCTTAGGCCCTTTGATATGTTTCTTTAATTTGGTCCAGATCGGTTCAGATTTGGATATAGCTGCCATATAGACCGATCCTCCGGTTTAGGGTCTTAGGCCCACAAAAGCCACATTTATTATCCGATTTTGATGAAATTTAGGGCGGTGAATTGTGTAAGGCCCATCGACATCCTTCGTTAATTTGGCTCAGATCGGTCCAGATTTGGATATAGCTACCATATAGATCGATCCTCCGATTTATGGTGTAAGGCCCATAATAGCCACATTCATTATCCGATTTTGATGAAGTTTGGGACAGTGAGATGTGTTAGGCCCTTTGACATATTTCTTCAATTTGGTCCAGATCGGTTCAAATTTGGATATAGCTGCCATATAGACCGATTTCTTGATTTATGGTTTTGGGCCCATAAAATGCTCATTTATTGCCCGATGTCCCCGAAATTTGGAACAGTGAGTTAAGTTAAGCCCCTTGACATACTTCTACAATATCGCACATATCGGTCTAGATTTGGATATAGCTGCCATATAGACCGATATCTAGATTTTAGGTTTTGGGCCATAAAAGACGCATTTATTGTCCGAAGTCGCTGAAATTTGAGACAGTGAGTTTGGTTAGGCTCTTCGACGTCCGTCTTCAATTTTGTCCAGATCAGTCCAGATTTGAAGATAGCTGCCATATAGACCGATCTCTGGATTTAAGGTTTAGGGCCCATAAAAGATTCATTTATTGTCCGATTTCGCCGAAATTTGGGACAGTGCTTTGTGTTAGGCTCTTCGACATGTTTATGCAACTTGGCCCAAATTGGTCCAGATTTGGATATAGCTGCCATGTAGAGCGATATCTCGATTTAAAGTCTTGGCCCCATAAAAGGCGCCGATTTCACTGAAATTTAACACAGTGACTTATGTTCGGCTTTTCGACTTCCGTGTCGTATATAATTCAGATCGGTATGAGGTATATGAGTATAAGGTATGAAATTTTCACCGAATTTTGATGAAAGGTGGTTTACATATATACCCGAGGTGGTGGGTATCCAAAGTTCGGCCCGGCCGAACTTAACGCCTTTTTACTTGTTAACAAAACCCCAGTTTCGTTGTAACTTTTTTCCTTCTTCTGTCACTTTTAAGCACACAATCCCCTTTACTCGCTTTCGTATTCACTGCCAGAAAACAAGTATATGAACACATGTCCTTGTCCTTATGCAAGTGTGTAAAGTGTGCTCAAGAGCAGCACTGCTCGTTATTTTGCCAATGACGAGGAATGGCAGAAGTGGCAGAAAATATGCGGAAAACATTGCAAGTTTAAAGTGCAAATAAAATACAGTGTATAGAATATGTTGATGGAGTTGTAATACTCTCGACTTTAGACATTACAAAATAAAAACAAACCAGAGGTGTTTTTACCAGCCAGGTCTAATAAACTCCTAGAAATGTAATGAAGAAGCAGCATCAAAATGCTGTGGATATAAAATTTCTAACTAAATATGCGTAAACAAATTGAAATGGTTGCTAACCACAGGGATCTAAAGCACCGGAATTTTTATACCCACCACCATGGGATAGGGGGTATATTCATTGAGTCATTCCGTTTGCAACACATCGAAATATCAATTTCCGACCCTGCAAAGTATGTATATTTCGAATCGTCGTAAAATTCGAAGACGATGTAACGATGTCCGTGTGTCTGTTGTAATCACTCAAGAGCCTTCAAAAATTGCGATATTGATTTGAAATTCAGCATAGATGCGTCTTTTTGATGCAGGCTGGTTAAGTCTTGAACGGCTTAAATCGGACCATATTTGGGTATAGCTGCCATATAAACCGATCTCCCGATATAGGGTCTAAAGCCCATAAAAGCTTTATTATTTATCCGATTTCACTGAAATTTTGAAGCAGTGAGTAGTTCTATGCCTCC